>NW_019234550.1:21600-93873 GCF_002742605.1 Olea europaea var. sylvestris
GTTACATGGGTTATATAGAAAGCAAATGAGAAGATGACACAAAAAAAAGCCCTCGTTGGACATTTGGTTGATAAAACTATAACCTCAATGCGAGACAAGTAGCTTAGTTTAATCCTAAAGGTTGAAGCAATCAAAATAAGGAGAGTCTCTACTTGTTGATATGTGAACTTGTAATGGTAAAATCTATCCAAACTAAGAGAGGGTAAGGATTAGAATTGTTTAAACTCCTAACCTTAGAATACACCCCGGAGAAATTGTGTGAAAAAGAATACATTTGGGGATTGTGTATCTCTCGAGTGACGTAAGGATAAATTTGACCACTATGGGTCTGGGATAAACTAATCATAAGCTTGATATATTGGCATGAGTTCACACACACACATTGAGTATTGCATTTGATGAGTAAAGGTTGATTCAAATCTCGCACTCTTGATATTGTTTCTATTATTACTAAGTCCAATCCTGAGACACGACAAGCTATTAAGCCATGTTTGTTTAGCATTAAGTCACTACATTGTTTGATGACAAACAATAGTTTAAGTTTGGGGGATTTGATAAGTGGGTTTTTACACACTTATTTAGCTCATAAACATGATTTAAACATGGACAAAGTAGTTGAATTGTGACTTAATCTCGTTAAATTCATGCAATGTAGGTGTTTCTATGGAAAAGATGGAATTCAGAAGAAAAGAGCCGAAAAAGGACCAAAACGGAACAAAGCGATAGTTCGGGGACCAAAGGTAAAATATTGGAAAGTTGAGTTCAAGTGCAGAACTAGAATGAAAATATACCAAGTATGAGATTGAGGACAATACAAGACGACTGGAGGAAGAAAGAAGTAACATTGGACTGAATTGAAGAAAAGTGAAAGATGAAGGACTAAATTACAATTAATCAAAGGATGAGCCGAGCAAATGATCAAGGAATTGAATGACCGAAACATCAATTAGGAGTCAATAGTTGATAATGGAACAAAGGAAAGAAAGAAAAGAGATCAAGAAAAGAGAAAACGGAGTTCAGGGACCAAAATGGCAAGGTTATAAAGTTACAACCTTGCAGCCGCATGTAACTATACCATGCGGCCGCACATGGTCTAGCAGGGTTTTAATTGAGTTGAAAATTTGAACCATGCGGTCGCATGGTTTAACACCATGTGGCCGCATGGCTTTAAGTTCGAAAAAAAATCTGAACTTCCATTTTTAATTGAAACTTTTTCGGGGCTCTGTGAGGACATGATATAAAAGCCAAAATTCGTCAGAAATAGAGCAGAATGTTCAGGGAGAAGAAGAATACAACTTTTGGAGGCAAGGAACACGAACTTGAAGCCGATTTCACAAGGATTCAAGTGGATAATTTGATTGGTTTGCATGCATTAATTTTCTTCCGCAATTAGTGGCCAATGATTGTGTGAGTGTTGATGACTTATTTCTTACATTCGAGAGAAGTGGAATAGGTTCGATACGGTGTAAATTAACATAGAGTCTGATAGGAGATAGAGATATACCCCTATGCTTTATGTAATTCTTAAATTGTTCATAAAACTACATGCTTTCTTGTATGTTTGCATCATCCATAGAGATATAGGCTGGTGGTGTGCAAGAATAGGTCTAATATATATCGAGAGAGTATATTGGATAGAATTAGAAACATTGAATTGGCAAATTTTCATCGAATCATTAATTTTATGAAATTAGGGTTTTTATAACTTCAATTGGGGATTCGTGATCCTAGTAACTTTAGCTTGATTCATTTTAATAAATTAGCTTTTAAACTTGCTTAATTTCATTTACTTGAGTGTTTGAATCATTTAATTAGAGAAATTTCGAAATTAGGGTTTCTAATTGAGAAATTAGGGTTTTCAATAGAAATTAGGGTTTTTAGTTGAAATTAGGGTTTTTTAATTGAAATTAGGGCTTTTTGCATTTAGACCAAATTTTCACTCAATTAGGTTCGGTTAAGGCTAGATTATATAGAATTGAACTATTCAATCTCTGAGGGACGATATTCGGACTTTTTAAAATCCAATTTATTACTTGTTACGAACCGTACACTTGCGGTAGTTTTAAATCGAAAGAATTATTTCGTGAACAGTAGACCACAGATCGGCTTATGATGGAGTATTGGGTAGACCTGCTTTGAAAGATCTTTGGGTCGTCACTTCCATCCACTACTTGTGTATAAAATTCTCAACTGAACATAGGATTGCTACGGTCCAAGGTGACCAGATGGGCTCCAGGGCATGTTATTTGAACTCTCTGAGAAAGTAGGCGCCCTGAACTGTTAATGTAGTCATAACTAAAGTTGCTAATGAAGCCAGTATGGACGTGGAAATGCTCGACGCCCCTGAACAAGGGCATGCCTCCAAACAGGAGGAAGACGTCAACATGGAAGAGGCTCCTGAACAAGGACACCACCCCCTTGACGAGTTAGATCCCCGGGTAATTGTCTTTGAACCAAACACAAGTCCAATGGAAGAACTAGAGACTTTCTCCGTCAAACCAGAGGACCCTAGTCAGGTCTTGTGAATAGGGAAGGCACTGCCCCCTGAAGCGAAAGAGGAGATGGTAAACTTCTTGAAAATGAACTTGGATGTCTTCGCATGGAAGCATGAAGACATGGTGGGGATAGATCCAAGGATCAATTACTACCATCTTAACATCAACTCTTCCTGTGCCCCTCATCGACAGAAAAGTCGTGCCCTCAACCCAGAAAGTTACGAGGCTCTCAAGGACAAAGTAGGCAAGCTTAGCCACAGTGGTTTCATAAGGGAAGCCATCTACCCAAAGTGGATATCCAACCCGGTCCTGGTGAAAAAGCCCAGCGGGAAGTAAAGGGTGTGAGTAGACTTTACCAACTTGAATAAGGCATGCCCTAAAGACAGCTTCCCACTTCCAAGAATAGACCAACTTGTGGATTCCACTACTGGACATGAACTATTGAGCTTCATGGATGCGTATTCGAGGTACAATCAGATACCCATGTTTCGACTTGAAGAGAAAGCTACGTCATTCATATCAACTGCTACAAAGTCATGCCCTTAGGATTGAAAAATGCCGGAGCCACATATCAGAGGCTGATCAACATGATGTTCGTCGAACTCATTGGCAGAACCATGGAGGTCTACGTGGATGACATGCTAGTCAAAAGCCTCAAGGCAAGCGAACACGTAAGTCACATCAACCAAACCTTTCAGATACTCAGAAAATATAAAATGAAGTTGAATCCTCTCAAGTGCACTTTTAGGGTGGCTTCGGGTCAGTTCTTGGGATATATTGTTAACCAAAGAGGGATTGAAGCCAATCCACTAAAGATAATGGCCTTGCTGGAAATGAGGTCACCTTAGAAATCGAAGGAGGTCCAAAGTCTCAATGGTCGAATAGCTGCACTCAGTCGCTTCATCTCCAGGGCCACTGATAAGAGCTTACCCTTCTTTAAGGTGCTTAAGCAAGGAAAGAAGTTCCAATGGACTTCTGAGTACGAAGAAGCCTTCCAGGTGCTGAAAAAGCACCTCGAAGAGGCACCCCTTTTGTCAAAATCTAGACCAAAAAAATCTCTGCTGCTGTATTTAGCAGTATCGGGCGTGGCGATCAGCGCTGTTCTAATCAGAGAAGAAAATGAACGACAGTTGCCAGTGTATTACATCTGCAAAGCACTCCTCCCAGCTGAAACACGATACCCAGACATGGAGAAATTGGCATTTGCCCTCATCATAGCCTCAAGGAAACTGAGGCCATACTTCCAGGCCTACTCTATTGACGTTCTCACCAATTTCCCATTGAAGCAGGTGCTACAGAGAACAGATGCGTGAGGATGCCTGCTAAAATGGGCAATCGAGCTCAGCGAATTCGACGTGCTGTTCTGACCTCGACATGCCATCAAGGGCCAGACCCTTGCAGATTTCGTGGTTGAGTTTGCCAAAGCCCCAGAAATGGAGGCAATAATGGAACCAGCCGAGCCCCTAACCTGGAAACTGTTTGTAGATGGATCCTCAGGAGAGGCTGGCTTCTGAGGCAAGAATAGTCTTGGAAAGCCCAGAGGGTCACAAGTTAAATTACGTAGTAAGGTTTAACTTTAAAGCCTCGAACAACGCTACCAAATACGAAGCCCTTCTAGCGGGCCTTAGACTGGCAAGAGAGATGCAGGTCAGAAGGCTTGTAGCCAGCAGTGATTCTCAGCTGATAGTGAATCAGGTCAGTGGAAGCTTCGTAGCGAAAGACAGTAGTATGGTCGCATACTTGAAGTTGGTTCAGGACCTAATCCCTCAGTTCGACAGGTTCGAACTAATTCAAGTCCCACGCCTAGAAAATACGCATGCAGACGGCCTTTCAAAATTAGCCAGGAGCAAGGATTCTGAGCTATTAAAGGTCGTCCCTATTGAACACTTGTTGAAGCCCTCCATTTTCGGAGGAGAAGAGGTACTCTAGATAGAAGACACCCCATCATGGATGCAGCCCATCATAACCTATATAAAGGATTAGACACTACCTGCTTCCAGAAACGAGGCAAGGAAGTTGAGGAGAAGGGCTGCGCACTTCGTCCTGAAAGAGGATGTGCTCTACAAGAGAGGCTTCGTCTCACCACTTCTCCGATGTGTGGGAGGCGAAGAGGCCACATATATACTTAGAGAAATCCATGAGGGAATCTGCAGAAATCACTCCGGAGGAGCGGCTCTAGCACACAAAGTTCTACGTCAAGGCTACTTTTGGCCGACCCTGAAAAGGGATGCTTGCCAGTTTGTCCAGAAATGTGATAAGTGTCAGCGCTTCACGAACATTCAAAGGCAGCCTTCTCAGAACCTCTCTGTGGTAACCAGCCCCTGGCATTCGCCAAGTGGGGCATCAACTTCATTGGCCCACTCCCTAAAGGAAGAGGAAGCGCGACCTTCGCCATTGTCGCCATCGACTACTTCACCAGTGGGTCAAGGCTGAACCCCTTGCGAAGATTATCGAGGCAAACACTACAAAATTCATCTGGAAGAATATCATTTATAGGTTCGGTATTTCCCACTCCTTAGTGTCCGACAATGAGAGACATTTCGACAACCGAAAAATGCGAGAATTGTGCAATGAACTGGGGATAAAAAAGGATTTCTCAACACCTCATCACCCGCAAGCGAATGGACAAGTTGAGGCAGTAAACAAAACCATCAAGCATACCCTGAAAAGGAAGCTTGACACATCAAAGGGGGCTTGGGTCGATGAACTTCCCCACGTCCTCTGGGCAATCCGAACCACAAGCTGAACTGCAACTGGGGAAACAGCATTCTCAATGACTTACGGGGCCGAGGCAATGAGCCCAGTCGAGGTCGGGGTCCCATCACACCGCCAAATACACTTCAACGAGATCTGTAACGACGAGGCCCGGGTGAACGAACTCCACCTCCTTGAAGAAAGGAGGGATACCTCCCAGGTGAATTTGGCAAAGTATCACAGGAAAATGACCCGCTACTATAACTCCAAAGTCAGAAACTGAACTCTTCACCTGGGAGACCTCATCCTCAGAAGGGTCTTCCAATCATCAAAGCCTATCGGGTCAAGAGTGTTTGGACTGAACTGGGAGGGTCCTTACCACATCCGCAGGGAATCCCGACCTGGTACTTTCGAAATTGAAGACATGGTAGGGAAAACACTACATCATCAATGGAACATCGATCACTTGAGGAAATATTACCAGTAATGAGTTGTTGTTCTGATCTGATCTCAATGTTGTCCAATAAGTGTGTCCTGATCCGATCTCATTGGTAATTTGCCTATCTTAGCACTGAAAAGGCCTTGGTAATGGATAATGTAACTTTTTCAAGTATTGATACTTCAGTTCTTTGTCACATTGGTTATCAAATTGTTACCTCAGTCCCTCGGTATTATTGCTGAAGTTGTCCGATCTGATTATTATTAAGGGACGTTTGATTATTACTTAAGTGGTCCGATCTAATTATTGTTAAGAGACGCTTGATTATTACTTAAGTGGTCCGATCTAATTATTGTTAAGAGACGCTTGATTATTACTTAAGTGGTCCGATCTAATTATTGTTAAGAGACGCTTGATTATTACTTAAGTGGTCCGATCTAATTATTGTTAAGAGACGCTTGATTATTACTTAAGTGGTCCGATCTGATTATTGTTAAGGGACGCTTGATTATTACTTAAGTGTCTTCTGATTGTTAAGAGGCGCTTAGCCTTAAAAGTTTGTCATTTAGATACGCGTAAACAGATCAATATAATAAGAAAGTAGAAGCAATAACACTTGGTAAAAAAATTTCTCATTTCATTCACTTCAAATTTACAAAATGCCGAAGCCATTACAAAATAAGCCCTACTCTACGGAAGGACCCTCCCCGCCAGCCTTGGTAGCTGGAGCGTCCTTTGCCAGCCTATCAGGTCGGCCTCAAGTAGGTCCCTGAACTCTGTCTCTAAAGAGGAGATGTCCAAAGTAGGGTGAAGTTCTTTCAGCCGACCCAATATGCCTTGGGCACTCCAGGAGGACCAGAAATTCGCAAAGTCGTCGTATAGGGGATGTTCCTCGAAGTGGTCAATGAAATTCTGAACAGCCACTTCCCCTACCAAATTCAGCTCCTCCTTCAAAGAGGCAATTTCCTCAGACTGGGCCTCCGTCCTCTGCCTCAGCTCGGCTTTCTCTTTATTGGAGGCCTCCAGAGCCTCCGTGGCGAGCCGGTGGTGCTCGTTGGCATGGTCCATTCTTTGGGCCATGGCAGCCACCTAGCACTCCACTTCATAGAGCTCCTTCTTCAGCTGTTCTATGTCTCCAGCAGCAGCCACTAGCTGGGCCTCAGCATCCATCCTCTTCTTCTCCTCCTCCGCAGCCTTGGCGCGAGCTTTCCTCACCTTGTCCCCATACTGCATCGCCTCCTCGAGGCGCTTGGCGAGGTCCTCCTTCTTGGCATTTAGGTCCTTCACCAAGTCCTCGAGCTGGATGCTAGTGCTCAGAGCCCGGGCCACACATGCACTATTGGCCGCCACCAGGTCTTCGGCTGTGCAAGAGGCAGTATGGTCCTTCCATTCTTCAGTCCAATACTTGTTGTGGACCACCGCCACTGCAGTCGTTTCTAGAGGCAGAGCCTCCAATACTTCTTTGACGGGCTCCTCGGAGTTCGAGCCTAGGAAGTCCACCTCCTTGGAGGGACGGGCTCTTTTCTTCTTTCGGCTCCCCCGGAACCTGGGCGAGAGGGACAACAGCAACTAGCGCCCTCACCGGGGTAGGTGAAGCCTCTGATGGTGCAGACGTTCTCTCCGGAATGGCCATCTCAGTAGGAATTTTGGTTTGCTTCAGAACGGGGGGTGGCCTTGCCATCGTTGGCCGCTTGGAAGGGGCAGCCGATTTCTTGCCCTTCCAAAGCAGGTTAGCCTCAAGATCCTCAGGCACCTCCTCTTCCGTCGAGGGCGGGAGCCTCTTGCTGGCATCCACTAAATCCTCCATCTGCTTCTTGTAAGAGGAGGAGGAGGTCTTCAAGGCCCTTACCTCGGCCATCATCTTCTGTATCGTTTTGATGTCGGGCCGGAGAGGCATCTTCTTATTGAAGTTATCTTCAAGAAACAAGTAAATTAGTACAAGTGTAAACGACTCGAAAATTTTCAAAGGTATTCGCTTCGAGACGTTACCTTGTGAGGCCATCAGATCGTGTGTCACAAAATGGAGGTTCTTCCTGATCAGCCGATGGAATGACCTCTTCTTTGGAGGCAGCTGATAGATCACGCAGACGATCTCGAAATCGTCTGAGAACAGCTCGCACTGAGGAAGAGTGCCTTCAAAAAATAAATACTAGTATTAGTTATAAATCAAACCGAAGAGAATAAAGAAAAAATACATCTATAATACTCACTAAGTGTCGAATACTTCGTGGGGACCGTAAGAGGTGCCAGGGGGTCCCCCTCCATCGTGTCCCATCTCCCGGCAGCCCAGCACCATGAGCTCTTTCACTCCTTGATGGAGCTTGATAGATCGAGCACGAATGGAGTGCGGGAACCCCAAGAGGTCAGGTAATACCAGCCCCTGGTCTTATCCCCTTCGGCTGTTACTTTCGAAATATAGAGGGTCTGAAAAATTGAAAAGGGCATCTCTACTCACAGTGACGCCTCTTTCCATAACATCCAAGAGCCATCTAGTATCCTATATTTGGCCCTAAGTCTTTTTAGGACGGCCTCCTTTAGCTTGGACAGGTAATTCGACATCCCCCAATGCACAGAGGTGTCTACTGGGCTAGTCGGCCTCTTCCAAATATTCTTCCTCCCTAATATCGCCTAGGCCACTTCGGAAGAGGTCGCCACAATGGGCTCATCCATCCGTACTAACTCCAGCCCCCTCCCCGAACTAGCACTACCCTCGGAGGCCATTTTCAGAAAGGAAAAATCTCAAAAAGTTACTAAAACTTATGAGTTTTGAGTGTTCCCAGCCGGAAATGGTCAAAAAGTGGTGTGTGGTCGCCAAAAAATCAAAAGTTATCGCCAAAAATGCTTGAAGAACGTCGAAAATTGCAAAGAGATTTGAGAGCAATGGAGCTTTCTGTTTTCGCAAGAGTGAAAAACTCCAAAAGTGCTCAACTCCACTTTTTATAGAGTGCTCCAACTAATCTCCATCGTCAAATTCAAATGCGATCAATCTAGGTCGTCCATCGCACCATCAATCTAGGCCGTTGAAATGAAACGCCAGATTTGATTTATGCCTAAGATTTTGCTGTGACCTTCACGCTCGCATATAACGCGTCGCCTCAATCACCACCAGTCATCAACAATAAGTAGCTGCAGCAGCCTTTTAGGGGAATGGGCGCTACACCCAACTGTCACCTTGAAAATACGCAACAGCTGTAAAATCATTTAACATCATACACGCCCGCCTCGGAATGACCTCCTCACTCAACTTTACAACACTTAGACACACTTGACGCGGAGTCCCCTGTGGGTTATCGCCTCGATCGCTACGTTCGCTCCTAAGCTTTGCAATGTTTTAGCCATCTCCCATCGCGTTGTCCCCTGTAGGTCAACGCACCAGTGGCAGATGAGCTCCTCACTCAACTTTACAACGCTTAGACGCACCTGACGAGGAGTCCCCTGTGGGTCATCGCCTCGGTCGCTGCGTTCCCTCCTAAGTTTTACAAAGTTTTAGCCATCTCTCAACGCGTCGTTCCCTGTGGGTCAGCGCACTGGTGGAAGATGAGCTCCTTACTCAACTTTACAACGCTTAGACGCACCTGACACGGAGTCCCCTGTGGGTCATCTCCTCTGTTGCTGCGTTCTCTCCCAAGCTTTACAAAATTTTAGCCATCTCCCAACGCGTCGTCCCCTATGGGTCAGCGCACCAGTGGAAGATGAGCTCCTCACTCAATTTTATAAAACTTAGAAGCACCTGACGCGGGGTCCCCTTTGGGTCGTCGGCTCGATCGCTGCGTTCCCGCCTAAACTTTACAAAGTTTTAGCCATCTCCCAACACGTCGTCCCTTGTAGGTCGGCGCACCTGACGCAGAGTCACCTGTTGGTCATCGCCTCGACGGTGCGTTAACCATCTCCCCACACATCATCTAGCTCGTTAGCATCTCGACCTCGCATAAATTTTTTCCTCACACAGTGGCGAGGATTTAGCGCATCTGCCCATGATCCACGCTTTGGTGAACACAGAAAATCGACCCTCAAGTTCTCACAAATCACGGTCCCCATCCCGAGACGCAAATACCCGATCGGGAAGACAAGTCCACTTATAATATAAATATTCATACCGGACTTGGGGGACCACTGTTACGCCCCGAACTGAACCCACTTCAGCCGATGTGTGGGACACTCATACGAAGTGATTCCACTTCGGAAAGTCCACCACCACGTCAGTCGATGTGTGGAACGTTCATAGTCTCCCTAAATGGTAATTCTGCAAGACTGGCTGAAGCGCTACATCCCCCCGAATCCGAGGCAAAACGATCCCCGTGGACCTCGGCCTGAAGGTCCGCCGCCGATTTCAGAATGAGATTTTTGTCAAGATCTTTTCTGCCTCTAAGGTTTAAAGTGATTTGACGTCTCCAAAAGGCTGGTTGATGTGACCTATCAACTTTATGTCAACTCAACTCGGGAGAAGTAACTTCCCACCCACTCTACAAACGCGACTGATTAACGCCTATGAGTAGACGCCTTATATCGTTCAGATGTATACATGTGTCTCACATCCAACAGCTCTCCTCACCTATAAATACCCAAGATTTGGTAAAAGGCAAATGTAATGAAACTCTTTTTACTTAACACTCCATAACAAGTAAACATATAGTCTCCTCCCCACTATTTTGTACAACTTTGATACTGTTCCGATCGCCTGAGCCTAATTTGATCGTCGGAGTGTATACGGTCGCCGTCACTCCCGCTGGTTCCGATCATGTGCATCTGACCGTGCGTTGAGTGTGCGCAAGAAGGAATACGTAGAGTGACTATCGATTGACCACGTGGAGGATCCAATTTTCGAGATCAACAGCCGACCCGAGCTTACCTCACTAAATACCTGTAAACTCCAAAGCAAAATTTATTAATTTACTATTAGTATCAGCCCCGCTCTTATCTGCCATTTTTCCTATTTTTTAATATATAAATCTGGTCTCCGTTGGAACCAGCAGAATTATTATCAAAATCGGTAGTTAATAAAATGCTTGTGATTCTTTGCGTCTTAATTAGACCTTCATAAAAGCCTATACGTAGATCTGATTTTTGATCTATATTGATTAGTGATTACGGCACCAGCTTTACGTAATCTTGAAGATTCTTGCTTCTGTCGGTTGCCTGTTGGTAATGGCATTTTACAATTGAATTGAGTTGCTGGTCATTTGATCATTTTTTTTTTGAAGGTTTTCAAATTTTGTGTATAAAGGTTAAGCCTTTTTGTCAACTCCGCAGAAGGTGAAGTGTTAAATTGATATAGTAAAGTAGGTGATCGAATCTCGATTTTCCTGATTTTTCTTCGTTTACTTTGCTATAATTTGTTTATCTGTATCCAAATCATGTCATTTTGTAAAGAGAGAATTCTTTTATTCTTCGTTTTGGGTTTTGAGATGGTGATCTGTCTGTTAATTTGCATTAGTGCAGAAGAGTTAGGTTGGAATTATTATTAATTATGTGTTGTAATTGAAACTTTACTTTCTGTTAATTTCGAGAGAAAATTTGAGGCCTTGGGGAATATACTAATAAGAGAGATTTTCTTTTTTCTTTTGAGTTTTTCAAATCTGCAATTTGATGTTACAAAGTATACAAGTGAGATTGTAATCATTTTTCCCCTTTGTGTTTCTCTATATTGTATTATTACATTATTAAGTAATTCTGCATTGAACTTTGGGTATTTTGGAGTGGTACTGGATAATATGGTTAAGGATGCTAATTTTGATCTAATTGGTTTTGAAATCAGAGGAATCTAAGAAATGGCCAAGGAAGCATCCAATGGAGATAACCATGTTATTACAAAGCCTCCCCCAGAGCCCTCACCATTGAGAAAAGCGAAATTTTTTCAGGTACGTTATGGTTCCTGATAGACGCTGGGTTTTTAAAATTTAGATCTCATTGTGTCCATGTTATACATCTTTCCTTTCTATTCAGGTTGGCTCTTGATAAACATTTTATGGTTCTTTTAGTTACGTTTCACTAATGTTTGGGAGGTGATTAAATTATAATTACTTCTAGTCCAACATATTTTTTATTTGCACATATTGTAAGACCCCTACAACTATTACCCACATTATCCACACATTATGTAGGATCCACAACTTATAATCACTTTAAGTTTAATTTAAATCAATTCCCAAACACGCGCTAATTTTGCAGTTAGCGCTGGTTGACCATAAAGTTTTCATACGTGTATTTGATTGAATATTACTGGTTTTAGGATTCTATTGCAAGTTTAGTCTCAGTTTGTAATGTACTACCATTATGCTGAAGATCTTTTCTTCAATAGGATGGAAAAGAATAACTTTATCATAATCTTAGAGGCCTGACACTGCTTCATTCTATTGCTATGTTTTAAATAAAGGGAAGGAAATATTTTTTTAATCAATTGCCTGAAACTTCCTTTCTTTCTTTGTCAGCAGGGGTGTATCAATCACTAATAGATCTCTCAATGAGAGCTTCATTCTGTTATCAACTACTGTTATCTCTTGGAATTAAAAAAACTGAAAGTCTTTTTTGCTTTGATCCTTCTATTTTGATTACAAAATCTATTTTTCCTTTCTTGTGGTGGTGATGGTGATGGTTCCATGCTGACTGTCCAGTGCAGTTAACCGCAATGGGACTCTACTTTTCTTATGTTCATTGTGAGATCGATGGTTATGTCCATGTATTAATTTGAAGTGAGGTTCCCAATGCGAAAGAATCTTGTTTCTTTTCTTTTTTTTTTTTTTTCCGGGGGGCACTTTTTTTTTTTTTTAAGAATTTTTTTTTCCTTTCCTTTTTCTTAGTTTTGAGAATTTTGGTTACCGGTGGAGCTGGATTCATTGGCTCTCACCTAGTTGACAAGCTCATGGAAAATGAGAAGAATGAGGTTAGTACTTCTGTGCAATCATTTGTTACAGGAGCAGAGGTGAATGCAGAAACTAAAAACGTTGATTGATTCTTATTCTTGGAATTTAGCCTTTGCACTAAGATAAATAACATTTCTGTATTCACATATTCATTTTAGGCAAACACTCATTCTTGGAAATTAGCCTTTGCACTAAGATAAATAACATTTCTGTATTCACATATTCATTTTAGGCAAACATTACATAAATATATCTCATATTACTCAGGTGATTGTTGTGGATAACTACTTTACTGGCTCAAAGGACAACCTAGAACAATGGATTGGTCATCCGAGATTTGAGCTTATTCGTCATGGTAGGCTTTTCTATCATTTTTAATTTATAAAGATTTTCCGGTTTACACTCCAATATAATTTAGCTGTCCTCCTCACATTCGGATCATGCAGTATATATGTCAGACAAGATTTCATAAATTTATTGGTCATCTTTCTATAAAAAAATTATTCTGGAGTCAGCACAATTTGTACTCAAACAAATAAACTGCGCAACTCCAATCAAGCACATTACCATCAAGTCTTTTCTCCTCCTCTCTTTGTTCTTAATGTCATGTGAGAATATGCCTTTTTTGGTTGTTTTACCAATTAGAATTTTTTCTCCAGTTCAATTTATTATTTTAGCTCCACAACAATGAAGCTGATAGGTCTCTGAATATTACAAGATCTCCTCAGTCGAAATGCTTCATGAATAGTTTGACTAATTTTGTGGATGATTGTCTGCTTGGAAACATTTTGCCATTTCTTCTTTCGTCTCTCCCTCTCTCTCTCCGTCCTTTCACCTTGGCTTCTATCACTCTGAGCATTCTGGGTGTCCTTGGTTCCTCCACACCATAGCTTTTTCTGTGAATCACTTTCTTTCTTACTCTGTTAGTCCCTTCTTTATGCAGATGTCACGGAGCCATTGCTGATTGAAGTTGATCAGATATATCATCTTGCTTGTCCAGCTTCCCCAATTTTCTACAAATACAATCCCGTGAAGGTTGGTCACCAGAGAATAATCTATCCTCGTCCTCTCGTTTTTTACATTACAAAATATTTTCCTATATCTTACTTATTTTGCTGGAAACACATGCTTTAAGATTGGATGATGACATTTATGCTGGCTTTTCCTTCTGTCTCTGATGTTTAACAGACAATAAAAACAAATGTAATTGGGACACTGAACATGTTAGGACTTGCCAAGCGAGTTGGAGCAAGGTTTGAATCAGTTTTTCAATAGATTTGGTTTGGTTTTTTATGGTTGTGTGATTTGGCTATTTTGTACTATTTGTACAGGATTTTGCTGACATCAACATCAGAGGTTTATGGTGACCCTCTTGTGCATCCTCAGGATGAGAGTTATTGGGGCAATGTGAACCCTATAGGTATTTTGATTCCCCCAAAATAGAATAGTTCAATATTCGATCTTGATAGAAGCTCTTATTGAGCAGGGAAGATCGCATTTAGCAGTACCTGAAACCTAATGTTTCAAAGAGATAATCTGTTCATCTGCCAAAAGTTCTGTTTTAGAGATGCTTGAGAACTATTTAAATTGCTGTATGGTGATTGTTATATGCTAACTTGTGACATGTGAGCAGGAGCAATGTTTGAAAAGGCTAAATTTGGTATCGAGGCATTTTGCTTCTGTGACGTGAGGAGTAATTTGCAACTAAGTTATATGCCTCAACATAAACCAATAAAATAATTAAAAAAGTTTAGGAAAAATGATACATCATATTATCATTATTAACTTCATAACATTTAAAAGTCAATAATATAATATTTGAATAAAGTTAAAACTCTAATTTGCAACTAGAAACATGAAATAGAATAATAAGATAGGAAATAATAAAGTAGATATTGCATAGAAAGGCCACTAATCCATGACTAGACTGAGTCTGAAATTACTTACACAACTGACCGACAATTTAACAGTTTGGCATGCTTTAACTTTTTTTGAAAAAAAAAATAATATGATAGAGACTCCAGGAAAAATATAAAAGGAAATAGTGAAGTTATGTCTACCAAGAAAAATTTGTCACTTGGAGGCTTATAGCATTTTACAGCAAGGGGCTAGTGAAAGGTGTGCTTTACTTTGTTGCTCTATTTTTTTCTTCTATTTCTAATTTTTAAGGTTAAGCTTTGTCTAAACAACTCAGAAAATCCTCAAAACAAACTAGTTTATGCATAACCAGCCCCAAAAGATGAGGTTGCATATAAAAGCACCCAAAGGGCAGGACTAGGAAGGCACACTGGTTGTCATGAGGCTTAGCCCTCAAGGCATTTGCACCGAGGCTTTTAACGAAGCCTTGCATGACACCTCAAAGTGCAAGTTGCGGCTGATTTTTTAAATAATGAGTGGGAATCTGGGAGAATATTGTTTTAAGCCTGTTCTATAAGCATGGTGCTCTTAGACATGGAAACCTGAGCTGAAGTCTATCATTTTCCAGCATCAGGTTTCATATCTATTGCAAGAAGTTGAACTTTTTGATTATTTTTTTAATCAATTCCTTAATGTCTGCATACTATTGGAATTCTTCTTTCACCCTTTCTAGCATTTGATAGAATATATATATGAGTATCTGTATGCAGGAGGAGAGTATCACTTAATACTTCAGCATGTTACTAAATTTCTGGTGGTTTTAGAACCAACAGATGAAGAGCATTCTTTTACGGAATACTGATTATATTTTACGTCCATAACAGGAGTTAGAAGTTGCTATGATGAGGGTAAAAGGGTAGCTGAGACTTTGATGTTTGATTATCACAGGCAGCATGGAATTGGTATAAGTCCCTTTTTTTACCTGCTATGGAATCCTTGTATTCACTAGCTATCTTTATATCTGCATAATCTAATTTCAACATTTTTACCAATTTGAAATGGTGACTCAACAGAAATACGGATTGCAAGGATCTTTAACACCTTTGGTCCGCGAATGAATATTGATGATGGCCGGGTTGTCAGCAATTTCATAGCTCAAGCGATCCGGTAAGATTCTAATGTAAATTTATGGGGAAGGGACCCCAATATTTTCCTGATGTAATGGTGCTATCCATGTATATCGTTACAAAATGCATGAGTGAACCCTTATTCCATTACAAAGCTGCCATTCCCTTATCAATAATATTATCATTTTCCTAATGCCACTTCACTATAAATATATGTCACCCCCCCCCCCCCCCCCCCCCGCCCCCCCCCCGCCACTATCACCATCACCATCCGCCACTACCACAGTTAACACCTCCACCTACACCACTAACAAAATTGTCGCAAAATCCACCATCATCACCAGTACCTCTACCTGCACAATCAACAAAAACCACCTAAAACCCCCCAACGACACCTCTGATATGGTATGTCAGAGCATCCTATTATTTTGGTTGTTCAATTTGAAGCACATAATAATATCTTACCTGGACTTTGTCTAATTTCTCTGGGATGTTGAAGGTTGATGGTCTTATTCGACTGATGGAAGGAGATAACACTGGGCCAATCAACATTGGGAATCCAGGTAAATAATTATCGCCATTTGATTGTCAACAAAGAATTCTTGTGCTGAAATGCCAATCTTGAATTCATATTGCATCTCTCTCTCTCTCTCATCCTGAATTTCTTATCAGGTGAATTCACAATGCTTGAGCTTGCCGAGACTGTCAAGGAGGTAACTTTTAAAACTTGTGCTCATTGTGGTTGTACTTGGTAATATCCTAGCAGGCAAAGGGAATCTAGACTGCATTAGTCTTTTCGTACTTCTTTTTGGATACATCATTAAATATTCCATTTCAACTCTGTAGTGGTGGTCATTCCCAGCACAAACCACTTAATGACTCTGAAACTAACACACGATGTATGGGACTTTGTAGACTATCAATCCTGATGTAAAAATCATAACTGTGGAGAATACACCAGATGATCCTCGGCAGAGAAAACCCGACATAACAAAGGCAAAGGAGTTGCTAGGCTGGGAACCAACGGTCAAGTTGAGTGAAGGCCTTCCCCTCATGGAGGAGGATTTCCGCAAGAGGCTTGGAATATCAAGGAAGAATTGAACATCAACCGAGTTTATGTGACATGATTCTTTCATTATGGATCTGTTTGAGACTTATGCGTCTTCAAGTCTTTCTTTTTTTTGAATTTTGGAGTTCTGGGCCATGCCTTTATTTTCTTTATGGAGAACTAGACGATATTAATTGTATCTTTCAAGTAAGTTTGGTATTGATATAGTTTTTGCCTTAATATATAGTGTTCGTTAAAGATCGCTGTGTACTGGTCATGGACGCTCGCAGCATCCCCCCTCCCTTGTATCTGTGGTTCTTAATATCATTAAACAGTAAATGGAAAAAAGAAAATAAAAATGTTAATATTTTTTAGCATTGATTTTCGAACTTCATTTCTTCAATAGTTTCTCAGGAATATTGACCTAGGATATCAGGCCTGGGTTCTCTGGCCACTGTTGGAGATTTTTCGAATAGTTGTATGCTTGGAAAATCACTTCCCTATTTTTTGAGTTACACTTTTGAAAAATCAGGTAATATTTTTTTTTTAAAAAATCAGTTTCTAATTATTTTTTTAATATAAAGATCTATGTAATATACCCCTCCACCACACCACTCCCTTAGAAATAGACAGATTAAGCACATATGGAGGATGCACCCCACCCACCATCTTCTTAAAGAGTAGAGCCACTCCCATTCCCCTCGTTTTAGCAGACAAGCCAAGAAAATTAGTATGCGTGACACACTTCACTCTCACTACCACACGAAAAGAAACCTATTAGGCTGGAGGATACACTGACTAGTGAATTGTTTGACGATACTTACCTTAGGAAACACAGCCTTATTGATTAAAGGACCAAGGGTCTAAACTCTTGTGTTTTGGGAAATACCCCGTCTCGAACATCAAGCAAACAAATTCACACATTTATTAGATACGGAGGATAAAACCCAGCCCATTACACACTACCCCACCCACACTACCTCCCCTTAGAAATCAATTCACAAGGGGTGGGATGGGGTTCAAATGATTGTGATAAGTTAATTGCGTTATTTATGACCTATTAATTGATTTGCGACTTAATATGTAATTGTAACACATAAATTGTACGATATGTAACTTGTGTGATTGTAATCAACAAAGGGTAATTATATTACCACTACAAATTTTAACTACTGTTGGTCCCAGAGTTGATATAATCTTGAAGTTTAATGATTTATTCTCGAATCAAAAATTATTTCAGAAATAATATTGCGTAAACAAAAGTAAGAACACAAGATATGTTTTGCTCCAAAATGGAGCCCGGATGTTCAGTCCAAGGACCTAATCACCCGTTGAGCCTCAATCAAGAGATATGCTCGAGTTTCCACTAATTTCACAAAGAATCAGTACAGGATGTTCGAAGAAATCAGGGATTTCTTCATCTTTTTCTAGCCTCTATTTCACACAGATTTCCTTTCAACAATATCACACAAATCACTCAACTTTACAATCCTTACATAAAGGACTTTCAAAATCATATATATTTCATATTACATTTTCAGAGAAAGGAGAGAGACGAAAGAACTCCCACACAGAGAGAAAGACTGAAGGTTCTAGAGAAAATCAGAAAGCGTATGCCAAAAGCCAGACGACCAAGAGTCAAGTAAGTATCAAACAGTTGGACCGATTTTATCTAACGGTTGGGGGTGTGCCACGTGTACGGCACACACCCAACCATAGGAGGCAGATAAATCGTGAAACCAAAAACGCGAGAAATGTTAAGTTTGGGCTCCCCCTTTTGTTTAATTCAATAAGGGGCCCAAAGTAGGAAATAGTGAGGCAGCCCAACCCTTTTAACATTCTCCACATTGCTGAACTATTTCTTTGTTTCAACTAGTGGATTCAATCATTTCTTGATTTCATTTAGCTCTACAGTACCTGAAAAAAGAAAAAAATTAAAGTTTGTATTATTCTCAACAAATGAGTTACAGAATGTTACCTAATTTAATTTAGGTTATATTCAGAATTTTCAAACAGTTCTTAAATTTGTTAAGTGTCAAAATTTTTGTTCCAAGGTTAGAGGGATTATATTCTGTAGGAATTTTAATTAGACTGATTAACCCTTTTTCAACCATATTCTTAACAAAATGAAATTTTATATCAACATGCTTTGTCCTATCACGATAAACAGGGTTTTTACTTAAATGAATTGCACTTTGATTATCAGTATGAATGCTAACAGATTCATTTACAAAACCAATTTCCTTTAACAATCCTCTTAACCATATGCTCTCTTTCACAGCATCACATGCAGCAATATACTCAGCCTCCGTTGAGGACAATGCAACTAATTTTTGCAGTTGAGATTTCCAACTAATACAAGGATTACATAAAGTAAAAATATAAGAGGATGTAGACCTTCTTTTATCAAGATCACCAGCAAAATCTGAATCAGTGTACCCCTTTAAAATTATGCCTTCATTACTTCTTTTAAACTTTAGTCCCAAGTCAATTGAGCCTTTCAAGTATCTCATCATCCACTTTATAGCTAACCAGTGAGTTTTCCCAAGATTAGCCATAAACCTACTTAGGATGCTAATACCATGAGCTAAGTCGGGTCTAGTACAAACTATGAGGTACAAACTATGAGGTACGTAATGGATCCTACAACATTAGCATAGGGAATATTTTTCATTATTTTCAATTCATCATTAGACTTAGGTGATTGATCACTAGAAAGTTTAAAATGATTTGCAATAGGTAACGAGACAGATTTGCAATCAGACATAGAAAATTTTTCAAGTATTTTCTGTATATATGCAGATTGTTTTAAAATTAGGGTACAGCTAGATCTATCCCTTTCTATTTCCATACCAAAAATTCTTTTGGCTGGACCTAAATCTTTCATTTCAAATTCAGATTTTAGCTTTGATTTAACAAATTTAATTTCAGATTTATCATGACAGGCAAGTAACATATCATCTACATACAATAACAGATATATAGATTCAGGTCCTCCTGACCCTTTGAGAAACAAACAGGAGTCATAGCTACTTTTCTCAAAACCCATGGTCTGAACATATGAATTAAATTTCAGGTACCATTGTCTGGGAGCCTGTTTTAACCCATATAGGGACTTTTTTAACAAACAAACCTTTTTAGTTTTGGACTTTACTTCATAGCCCTTAGGTTGATTCATGTATATGACTTCATCAAGGTCACAATTTAGGAAAGCTGTTTTAATATCAAGTTGTTCCAGTTCCCAGTTAAAGTGGGCAGTTAAGGCCAATAAAATTCTGATTGAGGTATATTTGGCAACTGGTGAAAAAATCTCATTAAAATCTATTCTCTCCTTTTGGGTAAAACCTTTAGCCACTAACCTGGCCTTATATCTTTTATTTTTTGTTTTAGAGTCTCCTTGTTTTATTTTAAAAATCCATTTACAGTCAACTATCTTTTATCTTTAGGTCTGTTGACAAGAACCCATGTTTTATTTTTGATTAAAGAATCTATTTCCTCATTCATAACCTCCTTCCAAAGCTTAGAGTCAGGACTATTTGTTGCTTCTTCAAAATTTTCGGGTTCAAAATTTAAGGAGTCTAAAACAGAAAACATGGTGACGAAGTCATTATTACTGAATCTGGTAGAAGGTATTATATTCGTTCTTTCTCTATCCCTTGTAAGTTGATAATCAGCAAGAGATAGGTTTAACGATTCAGTCTCAGATTCTGAATCATTATGATTATTATCATTACTAGATTGAGTAGACTCCACCTCAATCAAATCATGTTGATCTATATCAGTTCCATTTTGATCTTCGACTAAGTTTTCTCTCACAAGTGTCTTGATTTAGGAATTAATGAACTATTACAAGGAAATATATTTTCATTGAAGATGACATTCCTGCTTAATATAACCTTGTAACCATGTTGCTCTTTAACCCAAAGTCTATAACCCTTGGTTTCCTCCCCATAACCCAGAAAAATACATTTTAAGGATTTAGGTTCTAATTTTCCTTCATTTTGATGTGAATAGGCAGCACAACCAAACACCTTGAGTTTACTATAATCTGGCATTTTTCCTAACCACAGTTTTTCAGGAATGTTGAAATCAATAGCACTAGATGGACTTCTGTTTATCAAATAAGTTGCAGTTTTTAGGGCTTCCCCCCAAAAAAGTTTTGGAAGACAAGAACTGTGAAGCATACACCTAACTCTTTCCAATAGAGTTCTATTCATCCTTTCAGCAACTCCATTTTGTTGGGGAGTGTAAGTCACAGTTCTGTGTCTTAAGATACCGAATTCTTTACAAAAAGAATTAAATTCAGAGTTATAGAACTCAAGACCATTATCTGTTCTAAGTGCTTTGATTTTCTTATTTGTTTGATTTTCAGTCATCAATTTCGAACGTTTAAAACTTTGAAAGGTGTCAGATTTTTGTTTTAGAAGAAAAGTCCATATTTTTCTTGAAAAATCATCTACTATTAGTAGATAAAATCTATATCCACTTAGAGTATTTACAGTGGCTGGTACCCAAAGATCAGCATGTAAATAGTCTAAGATGGAGGTGGACTTCAGGATTTGTGAAGTCCAGATTTGAAGGCCATTTTTGTTTGTTTTCCAATTATATAGTCTTCACAGAAATCTAACTTTTCAACGTTATCATTCCCAAGGCATCCAAATTTATTTAAGGAAATTAATCCATTTTCAAAAATGTGGCCAAGCCTTCTGTGCCAGATTAAGGATTTGTTTAAGGAAGTATTCAAAGCAGTAGCACTGTGACCTACTAAAGGTTCAGTACAAATGATATAGATACCATTTATCTTACGAGAGAAAATAATATTTCTGTTATCAAGGTTAAGTCTTAAGAAACCTTTGTGGATTATGATGTTATAGTTATCATCTAATTCTCCTAAAGAGATTAGATTTCTTTTGAGTTCAGGAACAAATCTAGTATTTATCAGTTCAAGAATGCAATTGTTGCTCAACAGTAATTTCAGTTTCCCTATTCCTTTAATTTGACAACTCATGTCATTTCCCATTTGAATTTTCCCCCCATCAAGTTCAACAAATTTAGAGAACCAATCTCTAATAGGGCACATGTGGAAGGTACAATCAGAATCAAGAACCCATTCTTTTGGATCCCTTCTGGTAGTATTAACCAGGACAACCCTCTGTATATCAGGGTCATGGGTGCAGGCAATTATTGCAGACCCATTGACATTACTCTTTTCTTTTGAGTCAGACTTTTTCTTAAAACAGTCTTTTATTAGATGTCCAGTCTTCCCACAGTAATAGCACTTCCTAACTTGATTCTTATTCTTCACTTGATTCATGCTTTTATCCTTAAATTTTTGATTCACATATTTTCCTCTTTTAGAGGAGGTAAAATTGCACTGATTTAGCTTTTTACCTCGAGGATTTTTTTTCTTTAATATGTAGGCCCTCACCACCTTTAATGTGATTAAAGTCAAGTTGTAGTTCAAGATCTTTATTCCTTAAGGCAGTGGTTATTATGTCAACAGTAAGATCATCTCTCCCATATTCTAGGGCATTTCTAATATCCCTATATTTCTCACTCAAAGAATTTAATAGGCCAACAAACTGTTGTTGATCAGAAAGTTCTTCGTCACAGTTTGCTAAATCTTGAGTTAGTTTTGTATATTTGTCAGTGTTGTCTTCTAAACTGCTAGAGGGATCAAACCTAAAGTTATAGAACTGTCTTAGGAGATAACACTTATTTGGCATTGTTTTGGTTAAGTATAGAGTTTCTAATTTTGTCCACAATGCATCAGCAGTAGTAGTTTCACCTACTTTTCTTATTACACTATCAGATAGGTGCAGAAAAATGGTGCTCCAGGCAATCTCAGTTAGTTCTAGTCTCCTATAGGCACTGATCTCAGCAGCCCAGGTGCCATCAAGTGCACCAGCACATCTCTGTTGCACCAACAGAGCTCTCATTTTCTAGCGCCAGAGACTAAAGTCTCCAGTGCCATTCTAAATTTCAACATCAAATTTTTGAGCAGAAGACATATTGACAGATTATTTACAAAACTATAACAATGCAGCACACAGAATATTATTACTACAAGTTTTGAATACAATGATCAATAACTAATAACAGGATTAATATGCACTTATTTAACAGCCCAAGGAGTGGTAATCCTGGTTTCCACTACCCCCTCAGATTCCCAGATCCTCCCAGGAGATCTTGGACAAAGGTGAGTAGAGACAGATTACTTACATTAATGACTGGGTCCAAGAAATTATTTAATATATATTGACTAACGAAAAATAAATTTTTGGGTTTAGAGGTTACCACAGTCTGAAATATTAATTTTCAGAATAAGAGATTAATCAGTAAGTAGCAAGAAATTGAACCAGAACTCCGAGTCAGACACAAGAACCCTCCGAGTTGCAGTGACTCAGTATGAACTCAGTGAAACTCGGGTTGAGTCAACTCAGCTCACTCAACTCAGTATGAGCAGCACTGATTTTCCAAGAACAGAGTACATAAACAACAGATCAGCGAGTTAGCGTCGAGTTATATCATATATATCAAGATTATTCAAAGATTAACAAAGCAGTAACTAGATCTTGCAAGATCTTCAAGAATATTTCAGATCTGACCAGTCAGTTACCAGTCGAAAAGTGAATCAAGTACGACAGAAAAAATTCCAGAGAGTTTTCTTTACAAATGTATGAGAACACTTCAGATCTTGCAAGTTCAGAATGAGAAAATTTTTTACAAAACACAAATTTTTTTAAAAAACTACTCTGATACCACTTGTTGGTCCCAGAGTTGATATAATCTTGAAGTTTAATGATTTATTCTCGAATAAAAAATTATTTCAGAAATAATATAGCGTAAACAAAAGTAAGAACACAAGATATATTTTGCTCCAAAATGGAGCCCGGATGTTCAGTCTAAGGACCTAATCACCCATTGAGCCTCAATCAAGAGATATGCTCGAGTTTCCACTAATTTCACAAAGAATCAGTACAGGATGCTCGAAGAAATCAGGGATTTCTTCATCTTTTTCTAGCCTCTACTTCACACAGATTTCCTTTCAACAATATCACACAAATCACTCAACTTTACAATCCTTACATAAAGGACTTTCAAAATCACACAGATTTCATATTACATTTTCAGAGAAAGGAGAGAGACGAAGGAACTCCCACACAGAGAGAAAGACTGAAGGTTCTAGAGAAAATCAGAAAGCGTATGCCAAAAGCCAGACGACCAAGAGTCAAGTAAGTATCAAACAGTTGGACCGACCTTATCTAACGGTTGGGGGCGTGCCACGTGTACGGCACACACCCAACCATAGGAGGCAGATAAATCGTGAAACCAAAAACGCGATAAATGTTAAGTTTGGGCTCCCCCCTTTTGTTTAATTCAATAAGGGGCCCAAAGTAGGAAATAGTGAGGCAGCCCAACTCTTTTAACAATTACTACACCATATTATAATCACACTACAATTAAAATATATTTTTAATGAATACACCACAATAAATTTACAATTATACTCCTAATTCAATTAAAATAAAAAATTGAAAAAACATAATATAATATTATGGTGTACTTTTTTTTTTTTTTTTTTTTTTAAAAACACAAAAAGTATGCATGTAGTTTAATTCATGAGAAAATTGATTCAAAGGCACGAGGATAAAAAAGTTTATTGATGTCACAATTCTTAACAAAATTGCAGTAACAAATAAAAAAATATGGCCCTGTGCACCAGGCCATAAGGAAACGCCATTTTTTTTTTTCATTTATTATTTCTACCAGACATCAAAGACACCATAATTTTCTTCTTCAATGATGTGTTTTGGCTTCAGCTTTCTTACGAGACTTGGCCTTAGCCTTAAGAATCTTATGCTTCATGTTTCCGTAAACAGAGTCCGAATGAAAAGGCGAACACCCGAGCCACCAAAGCGAGGGTGCTGGTGCCAGAGTTGCATGTCTTACGTAATAAATGCACACTATTCATAAAATTATGATGAGTATATGCACATAAATTCATAAACTCACTTAACAATTAAAAATCACAATCTTATATGTTTTAAATTCATAATAAATCTGTTTCACTTAACAAAAAAAAAAAAATTTAGATTATTAACTTTCAAACTTGACAAATAAATTGAAAAAATTCATCCATAAATCGTGGTCAAATAGAGTATAAATACATTTACCGTGAGGAAAAGAAAATTATCTTGTCGTCATGAAAGAAGGCAAAAGCCACCGGAAAAACTATGAGCAATGAGATGTTGAGGAGAAAGAAGGAAATTTGGTTTTATATTTGAGGTGTAACAATAATTTATTTAATTAAAAAGTATATTAAAACCTATGTAATTTTTCTTAAGGATATTTTAGTAAATAAGAAAAATGTGATTTACTTAATAAAATTTACAGTGGTATTATAATTACCCATCAATAAATTGTGTAATATGTCTCCACTCCCACACGAAAAAAAACCTATTAGGCTTTAGGATATTGACTAGCGAATTGTTTGACGATACTTACCTTAGGAAACACAGCTTTATTGATTAAAGTAGGGACGGATCTAAGATTGGATCCACGACCGGGCTACGAAATTTCAAATCGGGCTACTACATGGAAAAAAAAAAATTTATACATAAAAAACTGATTTTTTAACCAAAAAAAAAAAAACACCTTAAAAAAAAAAAAAAAAAAAAAAAACAAATATATTGGTTCTGAGGTAAGTGATCCATAGTTTTTAGGAAACAATAAAAATATTAACCATTTTTCTTTGAAGTAGATTTTATCTATGTTACTTTTATAGGACCAAGGGTCTAACTCCTTTGTTTTGGGGAATATCCCGTCTCGAACATCAAGCAAACAAAGTCACACATGTATTAGATACGGAGGATACACCTCACCCCACCCCACCCCACCCCACCCACCTACCTACGCTATCCTTAGAAATTCAAATGAGTGGGATAAGTTAATTGCGTGATTTATGATCTATTAATTGATTTGAGACTTATTATGTAATTGTGATTTATAAATTGTACGGTATGTAACTTGTGTGATTTGTGACTTTGTGTGACTATAATCAACAAATTGTGTAATATGTCTCTACGATCCATTTAATTTCAATTATAGTTCACACCATTCATCGAATTTACAAATGTGACCAGCTAATTTTTTATATATTTTTTATATATATATATTTTTTGCCTATACAAATTTGCTGATTTTGAAATTGTATTGTTAGAAATGTATTTTTCCCTTTATACAAACACATTCCTATACAAACTATCATAAACTCAGTGTTATAGCATTTCTCAAAAAAATTAACATTCTAATAAACTTCCATTACATGGTTTGAAAACTACCACCTAATCCAGATTTCTTCACAAATCCCGTTGATTCAACTCCCTCTCTAACGCCCACATACCATGTAGCACACCATTAGTGTTACATTTATTTGAATTTGGTAAGCCATCATGACGAATAATACAATGCACTATGATGATTCGGATTTCATGGCCTATGTAACAAATCGTGCAACGCAGCTTCTGTGTTGCATTCATTGGTCTCCAGTTTCTACAACCACCACATATCTCGCTGGTCCAATACCATAAATCTCACTACTACGACAAACACTAATCAAACGCGGAGAGGTCCACACAAAACCCAAATCTCATTCGACCCTCTGTCAATTCACACCACTTCAACCGCGTCAAAATCTCGCAGAACCTTCACCACTATCATCGCCGTCAACCACCATCATTGCTCAAAGCACCCACATACATAAATGACAAGAAATCCTACCGTCAATAATAACCACAGCACCCATTGCTCCAAAATCCATCGAAATTATGTGATTCATTTAATTATATATTTCATTTAATGATACTTAATGTCCCTAAACCGATGATGTAAGAACAGTGGTGCTAAATTAACTCAACAGAATGTTCTATAACATTGGTCTGGGTGACTCCCACGCCTAGCCGTTNGATGATGTAAGAACAGTGGTGCTAAATTAACTCAACAGAATGTTCTATAACATTGGTCTGGGTGACTCCCACGCCTAGCCGTTCACTAATAATTACATTTCCAAAGCTTGAGACTTTCTGTATTGAAATTGTTAAAACTCAAGACTAGTAGATCCAGCTTACTCCATTTATCTTTTAAACACAATTGAGGACACAACATAACATACCTGAGACTACTTACTATCGAAGCACAAACTACATGCTCACATGCTCTTTCTTAAAAGTGCGTCGGGTCACTTGTTTGAGAGAGAGTAACACTGCTGTATCCGTACTTTAGTCGATATCATATTAGAATAATCGTATAGAATCCAAGCGTGTCATAGGGTTATAAGAACACTTAAAAAAAATAAAAATAAAAATAAAAATAAAATAAAAACAACCTATGTAAGTTATATACAATTGTACTATTATAGAAATAATCACACAAAGTCAAGAAACCATTGGAAAGAAGGAAAACGAAAAAAAATAAGCAATGCTACCGTAAAAACGAGGTGCTAAAAGTGTCAAGGATTCTAAAACGGTTACACAAACTGACAATTGATCCCATTTAATGTCATTCGTATCAAACATCCAGAAACCTTTGAACCAAGAAGATCAATTCCATTAAAGACTGGGACATCGCTACAGATATCCAAGTTATGGCGCGTTGACGCAACATTTGATGTGGGAGCAGTACAAGAAGGAAATTGGACATAAAATGTTCTTGCACGCTTTCATTACCAGGAGAAGATTTACATGCACAAAACTCATATTACAGATGTAAGCACAATGCAGTATCCATCTGATTTGCATGAACTATGATGTTGTTTTAAACACTCTCTGGGGGTAAAGTTAAATTAAAATCTGGACATGTTATATCTACAAGTAAAATTTCTTGCTAGCAGCTGGAAAAAACCATCACCAATCAAGTTAAGAGTACAAAAATACACGAGGATTATAACGGCAATTCACCGCTGTCAGAAATGATTACTTGGCTTTTGGGTATTCCATCTTGTCTGCCTTGGGCTTCAATTTTGTACACAACATCCATTCCTGAAAGCACTTCGCCAAAGACAACGTGATGACCGTCCAACCTTAAGAACATAAATAGATTTCATGAACAGAATTCTGGATGAATGAGTTCAAGAGGCTTACATGTGCTCAAAAGAAATGGATGAGAAATCATTCGATATATGTGTAAAGTAACAAATGAAATGAAAGGCGTAAGGGATGATTATTCAAGTTGATAGCAACAAGGCAGTTGACATTCACTTGTAAAATTTATTGTTCAACATTGTGATCTCATTCATGATCCATTGATTATAAGGATCATTTTTGAGTAACCCAATATTTGCATTATTGAAACTCCATAACTACTATGCTGAGTTTTCTGCACAAATTGAGAGGTCGAATAAATAGTTAGTTACCAGCTCGTTTTTACTACTGTGATGAAGAATTGAGATCCATTGGTATCTGGTCCAGAATTTGCCATCGAGAGAAATCCTGCAGCCAAACAAATATGTATTTGGATATCACATAAAACTAGTTTGCAATGCTTGAACTTCTGTTAAGATTTGGTAACTACTAGTGCAAAATGGTGCATCAGTTAATCAGAAAATAATTCATTCCCATAAAGAGAGAGCACTTACCAGGACCAGTGTGCTTTAGTTTGAAGTTCTCGTCAGCAAAACTACCACCAAAAATTGATTCACCACCTCTTCCATCTCCACGCGTAAAGTCACCTCCCTGGATCATAAAGCTTGGAATGATCCTGTGGAATGTGCTCCCTTTATAGTGAAGAGGCTTCCCACTTGTTCCAGCTCCTTTTTCCCCTGAGATAAGTAAAATTACTACACATTAGCGCAGGAAATGTGAAAGTCAAAATTCCTCCATGACAATTATTAGGAAAGGGGTCAAAGATTATATCAGAATCTCTTTGTGGCATCCTAGATATATAATGTGCTTAAGAATCTTAACTTGGCTATACGTTATGTCCGAAGCAGAAATAAAAATAATAAAAGAGAGCAAGCATTGGATACCTGTGCAAAGAGCCCGAAAATTTTCTGCAGCATGAAACATATAGTAAGCTAAAACTCATTTTGTGAGATCAAGTATGATGGATACTAGATGATTGAGAAATTTTATGTGTGAATGTTTCACTTCAATAGAGTACCTGCTGTCTTTGGTACTGTTTCCCCGTATAGGCCCATGACAATACGCCCTAAAAAAGTCACACATTGTTTGGATATATTTTATTCAAGATGAAGTCAAAAGAAATCACAAATATTTGATCCATCCTTACACACAAACCAGCAAGTTACTAAAAACGAACATTTGCCCACTTGATATCAGAAATCAGGGAAATGATATGGATCCTGTGTTTCAACAGTGCTAATGTGCTATGGACAAGAGTAACTTTCGACTACATGCTATTCTTGAAGCACAAATACCATTTATCATTAGACATTAACTCAGGTATGTCAAGTAAATAGAATATGTTGGAGAACACATTATTATCTTAAATGTGACTATAAATGCGTGATCTGTATGTTTATAAGTCAGCTAAACATTAGTAATGCCATGGAGCCTAAAGAGGATTGTTTTCCATTCCTAATAGTCACCATATCGCGATGAAGATCTAANCAGCTAAACATTAGTAATGCCATGGAGCCTAAAGAGGATTGTTTTCCATTCCTAATAGTCACCATATCGCGATGAAGATCTAATAGCAAGGATATAACAGACTATAATTCAATTTCTCTGCGGTGAGCAAAACAATTTAAGACATGCCTACTTACAAAAGCCTTAGGTGAGTTAATTTATATCCTATTTGTGCAAATCAATTCCAATTCCAACTCCAACTCCAACGCACCCTAGCATAGATCCGAGGCTCAGGTACCAAAACCACTTCCAGTGCTCGGATACCCTCTGTCCAACCAATGTCTATGCTATTAGTCAATGATATGCACCGAAATGCACAAACCTCATCATCAATTGACATTGTTTCACAAAAGAGAGCCAAGATCAACCATGAAACTGAAATACTCAAAACATGTGTACATAAATTGTATGTCATGCAACTTACCAATGGGTTTTCCATCAATTTCAATGTCAAAGTAAACTTTGTGAGTCACTTCTGTATCCTTCGAGGGAATCACCTACATCAGTTAATTAGATCAGAAAACGACTAGATGGGAAACAAAAAATTATAGATCAAAATAACTTTTCAAAAATTCAAACCTCGTGGTTGAGCCTGCTATCTGAAATCAATTTTTTGTCAGACGAAAATCCTGCATCCGTTAACCGATTCTGAAATCCAGACGCAATTAATATTCCGACAATAAACCCCACTAATTACGCATGAAAAACTTGACAAATATTTTACCAGAATGAAAACAAGAATTCCAAATAGAACCGCAACCCAGAGAAGCACCACCAGAATCAATCTGCTTCTGTTGGTCATCTCAAAGGCGGAGCAAATTTTCCGTACTTTAGGGCTTTTGACTTTTTGTTGTTTTGATCTGCAAAAATTTGCCCACTTATAATTTTGTAGAAAGACAAGTGTATTAATTAAAACTTAAAAATGTCATTAGTTTTTTAAAAACCACTTCTATGATATGCACAAACAATTTCATTTATGAAAAATGTGCAGAAGACTTCCACTTGACACTAATAACATTTGTTGAGTTGTTAATCTTTAAAATTAGTAAAACAATTTATTATTTGGAGAAATAATATTATTTTGTACGAAAATAATAGGAGGTTGGTATTCGCTTTGAAGGGTTAATTATTTGAGCCCCGTTTGTCCCTATTAATTTTCATTCCATTAAATTTTATTTTTCTCTCTCCTATTTTCAACTTCACAATCTTTCAAAAAATAATATTACACGTAAATCAAAAACTTTTCCTTCTTTTTCAACAGCTCATTTTTCAAAAAAAATACTATTCCACCCATTTTCATTTCTAAAACATGGGGGTCAAATGGAGGCTGAATGTCATTGAACTTTGTGTAACATTTTCTCTAGGTGATTGAACTTTAAAAATTATTTTATTAATCATTAAACTTTGTAATATGTAATCCCATTCATCACTCATTCAATGAACTTTTAACGAAATCGCCTATGTGACAAGCTATTCCAATTGGTGGACGCTAAACTTTAGAATTGCAACTGATGCGAACGCAAAATGTTAAAATGCATTTTGAAAAAATATTTTTGTATGCACACAAAAAAAAGGGGGCTTACACAAAAGTCAGATTATTAGAGTATCTCCAAAAAAACTCTCTATTTAAAAAGAGCATATTTAAATTCAAAGAGTAATTTTTTTATACACTCCACCAAGCTCCTTATTTTGATTCTTTATTTTGTTTTTTCTGATGAACATTTAATAATTTTTTCACATATTTTATTGAATATAATCTTTTATATATTAATGACCAATTAATACAAATGTAATTTGAAAAATCTAAATTATAGAGTATTGAAAATTGTAATGTATTAAATACGGTTATTGTACATTAACAATAGAGAATGAGTCTGACTCTCTAAATTTTGAGAGTCAAACACACTCTCTACTTTAAAAAGTTAAAATATAGAGTCTTTTAAAACTCATTTTTAAGTATTGACTCTTTAAAATCGAAAATATTTTATATTTAAAGAGTCTTTTTGAGATACTCTTAACCCAAACACCAGAAAATGAGAGAATCCCCAAATCAATTTAACCATTTCTCCCAATATTTAGCTTATTTTGTTTATTTTGTCATGCTAGCTAATTCTACCATAACCATACCCTATTAAATTAACCAATCTATTGAGATGGATCATGGAAGTAGACCTTACAATTTATTCTTTGTAATTGCTTATAAGTAAAAAAGACTACTCATAAGGGGGAAAAAAATACTTATAACTAAAAAAATTACTTTTTATTTTAAAAACCACTTATATGTAAAAAAATTAACTTAACCAAAGCAGTTTACTTACAAGTAACAAAATTCACGTATAACTTGAAAAAATTACCATAAGTAAAAATCTACTTGTAAGTAAAAAAAGCACTACATATAACTAAAAATTTCGCTCATAAGTAAAATAATTACTTTTGACTAGAATATTTAAAAAAATCTACTTACAACTTTCACTTATAAGTAAAGCCTTCACTTGTGTCAGTTAAAAATGTTCAACCTTATGTTAAAAAAATTCTTACAAGTGCCAAGTGATTTACTTAATTGAGTTAAGAAAGTATAAATAAAAACATTGTCACGGTTTTCTTTTATTTTCATTAGTTCCATGTCATTGTGACATGGATAAAGATATTTATACAAAATTTTATTGACAAAATGATGGACTCACTCTTGTAAAATTAGCGAACCCTATGTGAATTTAAAAAATGTCGACTTGTGATCCCCATCCTCATCGTGAGTAATGAATAATGGAGTTTGTAAAAAAAGTTTATACATATAACATGATCCAAGTGACATTAAGTAGAACGATAACACTAAATTCACCTTATACAAACCCCCTAATTCTATCCTTTCAAATCCTAAACCTCTTAATCTTGCCATAACAAAGATTCCCTTAAAGTGGTTTCCAAGCACAGTTTTTTGCCAAGTTTCATTAGTCAAACCAAGATATATGAAACAAAAAATGGAATAAAATTCAGCAACCCAATTTCAGTGAATTCATTTTTAACCCTTGGAAGCAACCATAATTAACTGTCAATCACGGCTTGCACCCTCTCCGCACAGTTAACCAACCTTTGCTTATTTAATCCGATGAATGAATCGCAGTCGAACTTGTGAAGAATCAACCAATATTGCAGAATGGCAGAAGACTCGAAAGTTAGCTCTGCTCCAGGAAGAGAAGGGAGCGAGACACAGTTGAAGACGCAAATAGCACACCAAACCACCTCTAAAAACACTTAGGCCGTAGTTGAATTGCCGTTTTCGACCCATTTTTCGTTTTCCGTTTTCGAAAAAGCATTTGGTCCGTCGTTTTCGAAAACGAGTTAAAATTTATAACTAAAAACGCAAAACGACTTTTTAGCGTTTTCAGTTATAAATGTCGAAAACGTTCAAAATGCGGAAAACGGACCGTTTTCGAGGAAAACTAAAACTCGTTTTGAAAATAAAAATGAAACCAACCGCACCCTTAACACTTAAAAATTAAACACTAGCCTACTAGCACAGAGCCAGAGTTTAATGGGATCCATAATTCTCACACTCCAATTTCATCATACAACAAATAAAACCACTAGTGATTTTTTTTTTTTTTCTAAGTACTAATCTACTATAAGCCCAGAACCAAATTCCACGATTTACAAGTCTCAAAGAAAAGATGAATATCTTAACGAGTAAAAGCATAAAACACCATACAAACATAAATCAAAAGCCCAGATGGTACCAAAATCACCAGTGGCACCACAGCCCCGTAGCTACGCCTACTTCCACATCCCAACATCCCAAGCTTGATCTGCACCACATTCACCAAAGCTAGCATCAAAAACACCGACCCGCAAACCGAACCCAAAGCCGAAACCAAGTACCCCACCCGGAGGGCGGTCTGGTTCACATGGGCCAGGTCTATGGTCCAGATGGTCCGGTCCCAATGGACCGACCTGGACAACCGGATGGCCTGCTTCAGCCCCAATGCGATGAGACTGGAGAAGAGGAAGCAGCCGAAGGAGTATACGTGGAAGGTCACCAGATCCTTCGCCACTTTTGACCCGGGTAAGCAATTCGCCTGGCGGCCCGGATCGATCAAGCTGTTATTCGGGTCGGTTGGGTTCCATGTGAGGCCGATGAAGACTGCTAATGTGAAAAGGGAGTTGACGTTAATTATTCCGTCCAGTGCCGTTATGTGGATGCTGGTGGCGAGTTTTGGGACTGGAGTTTCGGACATCTTCTGATTGCGGATTCGGGTTTAGTCGGAGAATCCGATACGTTTGTTTAGCGTTTGAAATCTGGGGTTTCTGGAATTAAAGTTTCGATTGCCTTTTAGGACAGTGAGATTCCCTTTGTCGGTCCGCCAGGGTGCTCAGCACGCATTTCGATGGGTTCAACCTGTGATTGGGTTACACTTTTAAGTTTAAAATAGATTGTACGGGACCAGCAAATCAAGCCCACATTTGCACCGGCCCAGATGGCCAAGAAAAATTCGGGTTGCCCTTTGGAAGAAATCCAGAAAACTCATCTTGTGAGTTTTATATTGAAAAAATATAACCACCCTCCTCATGGACTATGTGTGTTATGTAAGTTCTCTAGGAAACTGTTATCTATACATGTAGTGCAGTCGAATTTCTAAACCTTGCAGGAAATATGAAGTGGAAATTATAGAGTACTTGGGCTTTAAACATCACAATTCAAAAATCAGGGCCAAAGTTTCATTATTCATAAATCAAGTATTAATTTAATAGTATAAATATTAAATATTTAACCCAAATTCAATTTCAACCCTAATTCCTTTTTCTCTCTACCATTTATATTCTCTCCTTTCTCTCTACCATAAAACACCAACGTCGCCACCGATAGCGACGATTCACGATGGTGACGGTGATTTACAATGGCGGCAAAGCTCTGAAGCAACCTTATCGACAACTTTGTGTTTCTCTCTGTGATGTAATGTAGAGGCATGTGGGTGTTGTTTTCTCTTTGTTGTGTAAAGTGGAGGCAGTGTTACGACGGTATGGTGTGGTGTGCTACGCGTTTGGCCTTCCTCTGCCATCTTTTCCTTTTCCTTAATCTTTCTCTCACAGTCTCACTTTCTCTGCCTATTTTTTGAGTATGGATTAAAGGGTTTTTGTCTCCAAGATTTTCTCAAAACTATCGAAACAAAAGGAAGGCACAGAGATAAAGAGAGATCTTAAAGTATCTTCAGAGCTAGTTTTTCATTTTCACCATTGAAAAGGGCAACATCAAGTAGGGTATAGTGTACTTATAGTGGTACAGATGGCAAGCAAGTGCCATTGTTGCCTATTGCCTAGTATATTCTTGTATTCCTTTGTTGGGAAAGTAATGTTGATTTTTTAATTTAGTGCATAGAAGTGATTAGGAAACTTGTGTAGTGGTGTGATGCAGTCAGTCGTTATGTTTTCGTGATCGTTTTTCTTGTTGTTGGCTGTGGTTGTGTTGTGGCGGGGCAACATGTAATAGTGACTATGACCAATTATTCGGTTGCTTTGTGAGCCGGTATTAGTTGTGAATTGGGATTGTTGGTGAAGTTTTTGGTGTATGATAAGTGTGTCTTTACACACGTATTTAGCTCATAAACATGACTTAAACATGGACAAAGTAGTTGAATTGTGACTTAATCTCGTTAAATTCATGCAATGTAGGTGTTTCTATGGAAAAGATGAAATTCAGAAGAAAAGAGCCGAAAAAGGACCAAAACGGAACAAAGCGATAGTTCGGGTACCAAAGTTGCAAGTATTGGAAAGTTGAGCTAAAGTGCAGAACTAGAATGAAAATATACCAAGTATGAGATTGAGGACGATACAAGATGATCGGAGGAAGAAAGAAGTAACATTGGACTGAATTGAAGAAAAGTGAAAGATGAAAGACTAAATTGCAATTAATCAAAAGATGAGCCGAGCAAGTGATCAAGGAATTGATTGACCCAAACATCAATTAGGAGTCAATATTTGATAATGGAACAAAGGAAAGAAAGAAAAGAGATCAAGAAACGAAAAAATGGAGTTCAGGGACCAAGATAGCAAGGTTGTAAAGTTACAACCTTGCGGCCGCATGTAACTATACCATGCGTACGCACATGAGGAGGCAGGGATTTTGTTGAGTAGAAAATTTGAACCATGCGGCCGCTTGGCTTTAACATTCGAACAAAAATCTGAACTTTCGTTTTTAATTGAAATTCTTTCGGGGCTCCGTGAGGACATGATATAAAAGCCAAAATTTATCAGAAATAGGGCAGAATGTCCAGGGAGAAGAAAAATACAACTTTTGGAGACAAGGAACACGAATTTGAAGCCGATTTCACAAGAATTCAAGCGGGTTTTCAAGGTTTTATTCAAGATTTCAAGAATTTTCATACGGGTGCTATTCTTTCTATTTATTAATTTCATTTTTTCTGTAATTATGAATATTCTAGGCTAGGTTTTCAATTACTAGGTGATCGATGAACCGTTGTTTGTTATTTTAATTCCATATTTCATGAGTTTAAGATAAAGACTCGTTTGGATAATTTGATTGGTTTACATGCATTAATTTTCTTCCGCAATTAGTGGCCAATGATTGTGTGAGTGTTGATGACTTATTTCTTACATTCGAGAGAGGTGGAATAGGTTCGATAAGGTGTAAATTAACATAGGGTCCGATAGGGGATAGAGATATACCCCTATGTTTTATGCAATTCTTTAATTGTTCACAAAACCACATGCATTCTTGTATATTTGCGTCATCCATAGAGATATAGGCTGGTGATGTGCAAGAATAGGTCTAATATATATCGAGAGAATATATTGGATAGAATTAGAAACATTGAATTGGCAAATTTCCATCGGGTCATTAATTTTATGAAATTAGGGTTTTTATAACTTCAATTGGGGATTCGTGATCCTAGTGACTTTAGTTTGATTCATTTCCATAAATTAGCTTTTGAATCATTTACTTGAGTGTTTGAGTCGTTTAATTAGAGAAATTTCGAAATTAGGGTTTTCAATAGAAATTAGGGCTTTTAGTAAAATTAGGGTTCTTAATTGAAATTAAGGCTTTCTGCATTTAGACCATATTTTCACTCAATTAGATTCGGCTAAGGCTAGATTATATAGAATTGAACTACTCAATCTTTGAGGGACGATATTCGGACTTATTGAAATCCACTTTATTACTTGTTACGAACCGTACACTTGCGGTAGTTTTAAATCGAAAGAACTATTTCGTGAACAAGTTTTTGGCGCCATTGCCGGGGATTGAGTATTCGTTTAATTTTATTCAATTTAGCACTAATTCGAATTTTTTACTTTTAATTTATTTTAGTTCATTTTATTTTATTGCTAGTTAGTTTTATTACATAAGTGCATATTTTACTTACTTTAGTCTTTAAATTGAATTCTATTGCAGAAGTGCATGTCAAGATCTGTTGAAGGAGATCTACTCCCATCACCCAGAGATCAAACGAAGCTTTAGAAGAAGGCAGAGAGAAAACAGAGCAGCGAGAAATCAGATGGAGAACGTACAACACAATCCTGTTGTACAAGCCAATGAAAGAGGAGAAGAAGACGAAGGAAACATGCTCATTGGAGAGTTCATGACCCTTCAAATCATTCAAAGCCAGTCCAGCATTGTGTATCCACCGTTCGGGCAGCCAAATTTTCAATTGAAGACAAATGTGATACAACTGTTCCAAAACGGACATCAGTTTTATGGAAGAATTGAAGAGAATTCGCACACGTACGTCTCGCACTTCTTAGAGATGTGCCAGCACTTCAGATATCAAGGAATCTCTGATGACGCCATAAGATTAAGACTGTTTCCACATACTCTGCGGGACAAGGCGATTGAATGGCTTGATTCTCAGCCGATAGCCAGCATTACTACCTGGAATGACCTAGCTCAGAAGTTCTGTACTAAGTTCTTCCCACCGGCCAAGATTGCAAAGTTAAAGCACGACATATCTATCTTCAGGCAAGGTGAATCTGAAAATTTTGATGAGGCTTGGAACAGATTCAAAAATCTACTAAGGAAGAGTCCGCACCACCGGATTAGCAAGGGACTTCAGGTCCAATATTTCTATGCAGGGCAACTTCCAACTTTCAAGAGTATGGTCGACTCTTCAGCTAATGGGTCATTGTCCACAAAAACAATTGATGAAGCATTGAAGTTATATGAGATAATGGCTACAACCTCAGCAATGTGGACCATGGAATGAGCAGTACCAAAGAAAACACCAGGAGTTTATGAAGTGGATGTATATTCAGCGTTATTCGCTAAGATTGATTCCTTATTTCACAAGGTGGAAAACATTACCCAGTCAGCTAACGCAGCGCAGACAAAGAAGGCAAATTGTGAGGAATGTGGAGCTGAGCATGTGACAGTAGAATGTCCAATTTTGACACAAGGAAAAGAGCAAGCAGATTTTGTTCAATGGGGACAACGCCAGCAGAATAACGCATATGGAGAGACCTTCAACCCAAGCTGGAAAAAGCACCCCGACTTTTCTTGGAGCAACCAAAATCAGAATAGGCCACAGGGGCAATATCAACAGCAAGAGAAGAAGCCTCAATTGGAAGAAATGTTCGGCAAATTCATGGAACAGACTAACCAATATATGGAGGCGAACAACCAATTCATGAAGAAGACAGAAGTCACTCTTCAGGACCAGAATGCAGCCATTAAGAATTTGAAAACTCAGATGGGACAGATGGTAGTTGCATTAACAGGTAGAGCACCAGACAGCCTGCCAAGTAACACAGAAGTCAATCCGAAAGAGCATGCAAAGGCTATAACAACGAGAAGTGGAGTGGAATTACCTGAGAGACAAGTGAATAATCCCGTGGCAAACAGAGAAGAGATGTCTCTAAAGTAGAAGAGATTTTGGAGCAAGAAGAACAGACAGAAGAGCCAATGCCGAGAACAAATAAAGAAAACTCAAGGGATAAAGAAACTGTAGCTGTGAACCCCTATGAGCCACCCATGCCGTTCCCACAGAGGTTGAAGAAGCAAAAGATAGAACAGCAATACAAGAAGTTTCTCGAAGTCTTCAAGAAGCTCCATATCAACATCCCATTCGCTGAAGCACTGGTCCAAATGCCTAGCTATGCAAAATTCCTGAAAGACATCCTATCAAACAAAAGGAAGCTAGGAGATCACGAGATAGTTATGCTAACAGAGGAGTGCAGTGCTAGGATTCAGAGAAAGCTCCCGCCAAAATTGAAAGATCCAGGGAGTTTCACTGTCCCTTGTACGATTGGTGAATTTTATTTTGATAAAGTTTTATGTGATCTTGCTGCAAGTATTAACTTAATGCCATTGTCTGTTTTCAGGAAATTAGGATTGGGAGAAGCTAAAGCTACCACGGTGACCTTACAGCTGGCTGACAGATCATTGACACATCCACGAGGAATAATTGAAGACGTGTTGGTTAAAGTGGAGAAGTTCATATTCCCAGCAGACTTTCTGATTCTGGATATGGAAGAAGATAAAGATGTTCCTTTAATACTGGCAGACCATTCTTGGCCACAGACAGAGCTTTGATCGATGTTCAGAATGGGCAGTTGATACTGAGATTGGGAGAAGAACATGTTTCATTCAATGTCTTCAAGGCCATGAAATTGCCAATTGAGACTGACAGATGTTTCAGGGTTGACATGATTGATAAAATGATTGAAGAGTCATTTACACTGCAAAATCCATTAGATGCATTGGAAGCCTGCATTGCACATTCTAAATCTACAAATTCTGATTCTGTGGACATAGAAATGTGTGCAAGATTTTTGGAGTCCAACCCACCTTACACTCGAAAACGATACTTTGAGGAGCTTGGGACAGGGCCAGAGAAATCACAACCATCTATTCTGAAGCCACCAAAGTTGGAACTTAAGCAGCTGCCCCCACACTTAAAGATATGCATATTTGGGGGAGTCCAATACACTTCCAGTCATAATTTCAAACATGGTTAGTGAAGTGGAGGAGGAAAAACTGCTTAGGGTGCTTCGAGATAACAAGCAAGCAATTGGGTGGACCATAGCTGATATGAAAGGGATCGGCCCTTCCTTATATATGCATAAAATTCTCATGGAGGAGAATTTTCGACCAACAGTTGAAAGTCAAAGAAGGCTAAACCCAAACATGAAGGAGGTAGTAAGAGCTGAGGTGATCAAACTTCTGGATGCTGGAATAATCTACCCGATATCAGAAAATAAATGGACTAGTCCAGTGCAAGTTGTGCCCAAGAAAGAAGGAATTATAGTGGTTCAGAATGAAAAGAATGAGTTGATTTCGACAAGGACGGTAACAGGGTGGAGAGTTTGCATTGATTACCACAAACTAAATACTGCTACAAGGAAAGATCACTTCCCTTTTCCGTTAATAGATCAGATGTTGGAGAGATTGGCAGGCCATTCCCACTACTGTTTTCTGGATGGGTATTCAGGTTATAATCAGATACCAGTGGCACCGGATGATCAAGAGAAGACCACCTTCACATGCCCCTATTGTATCTTTGCATATCGAAGAATGCCATTTGGACTTTGCAACGCTCCTGCCACATTTCAGCGATGCATGATGGCAATTTTTTCAGATATGGTAGAGAAATTCATTGAAATCTTTATGGATGACTTCTCGGTCTTTAGGACCTCATTTGATGAGTGTTTCGATCACTTAAATTTGGTTTTGCAAAGATGCAGAGAAACGAACTTAGTATTGAATTGGGAGAAATGTCATTTCATGGTTCAAGAGGGAATAGTCTTGGGACATAGAGTATCGGCAAAGGGGATAGAGGTGGATAAGGCAAAAATTCAGATTATTGAGAAATTACCACCACCTACATCAGTAAAAGGAGTTTGAAGATTCCTTGGGCATGCAGGGTTTTACAGGAGGTTTATAAAGGACTTCTTCAAAATCACCAAGCCTCTGTGCAACTTGATAATGAAAGAGGTATCTTTTGAGTTTGATGAGGAATGTTTGATAGCTTTCAATACTTTGAAGGAAAGACTCACAACAGCACCTGTGATTGTGTCACCTGATTGGGATTTGCCCTTTGAGCTAATGTGCGATGCGAGTGATCATGCAGTTGGTACGGTATTGGGACAAAGAAAGAATAAAATATTTCATGTGATATACTATGCAAGTAGAACTTTGAACGACGCCCAAATCAACTATGCGGTGACCGAGAAGGAATCGCTAGCTGTGGTTTATGCATTCGACAAGTTCAGATCGTATCTTGTTGGGTTTAAGGTCATCGTCTACACAGATCATGCCGTTCTGAAGTATCTTATGACAACGAAGGATGCTAAGCCGAGATTGATCCGTTGGATATTGTTGTTGCAAGAGTTTGATATTGAGATCAAGGATAAGAAGGGCAGTGAAAATGTGGTAGCCGACCACCTATCAAGATTGGAACGGGATGAACCTGAGATGTCAGTTGACATAAATGAAATCTTTCCAGATGAGCAAGTTTTTGGAGTAGAAATAGTCCCATAGTACGCTGATATTGTTAACTACCTTGCTAAGTCCATCCCGCCATCAGAGTATTCTAGCCATCAAAGAAAGAAGTTCTTCGCAGAGTTGAAGTATTACTTTTGGGAGGATCCCATTCTCTACAGAAGAGGCGCAGGTCAGATAATCAGAAGATGTATTCCCGAAGATGAAGTACCTGAGATTCTAGAACATTGTCACTCTTCTGCATATGCTGGGTATTTTGGAGCTTCAAAGACTGCTGCAAAAATACTACAGTCGGGTTTCTATTGGCCTACTTTATTCAGAGACACATTCGAGTATGTGAAGGGATGTGATAAATGTCAACGAATCGAAAATATCTCAGGAAGAAATGAGATGCCACTAAATTACATCTTGGAGGTTGAAATATTTGATGTATGGGGAATAGACTTCATGGGACCTTTTCTCCCATAGTACTCAAATCAATATATCTTGGTGGCCGTTGACTATGTCTCTAAGTGGGTGGAAGCTGTTGCATTGCCTACTGACGACACGAAAGTGGTGATAGAGTTATTGAAGAAGTACATATTTACAAGATATGGTACACCGAGGGCAATAATAAGTGATGGGGGCAAACACTTCATAAATCGTCAATTAGAGCAGCTGTTGAACAAATATGGGGTAAAACATAAAGTAGCAACTCCATATCATCCACAAACCAATGGGCAAGTTGAAGTTTCGAACATGCAGTTAAAGAGAATACTAGAAGTTACAGTGAACTCATCCCGAAAAAATTGGTCTAAGAAGTTGGACGATGCACTGTGGGCTTATAGAACAGTGTTTAAGACATCAATAGGAATGTCTTCATACCGCTGGGTTTTTGGGAAAGCGTGTCATCTACCACTGGAGTTGGAGCATCGAGCATATTGGGCTATGAAACAGTTGAATATGGATCTCAAGGCTGCTGGTGAAAAACGACTGCTGCAACTTAATGAATTGGATGAGATGAGAATGCAAGCTTATGAGAACTCAAAGTTGATCAAAGAGCACACCAAGAGATGGCGTGATTTAAACATTCAGAGGCGAGAGTTTGAAGATGACCAGAATGTGTTATTGTACAATTCTAGACTCAAACTCTTCCTAGGAAAGCTAAGAACAAGGTGATCGGGTCCCTATACCATAACTAAGGTGATGCAATATGGGGCTATTGAAGTGAGTCACGAGACCAAAGGCACTTTCATCGTCAATGGGCAAAGACTGAAACATTATTGGGGCTGTAATTTCCCTAAGCAGAAGTCCACTGTGCAACTTAACAACCTAACGTGAAGAAGATACAGGAAAGTCGAGCTATCAACTATAAACTAGCGCTGGGTGGGAGGCAACCCACTGTATCCTTCAATTTATTTTATTGCATTTGTTTAGGAATTTGTTTATATTTCGTATGTTTTATTAGGTCATCGATCATTTACGCATGATAGTTTAGGCACTACACGTTTATAGTTGCATGAGTCGGGGTAAAAGAAAGTGTTTTGGGTGTTTGAGTGTGAAGTAATGAATTTCGTGGTTCAACGTCGTTCGTTTTATTTTTTGAGATTAAAAAAAAATATTTTTGGGTTTTGTCCATGCGGTCGCATGGACCCTGGTCCATACGACCGAACCAACATAGGGTGAATTCAATTACACCATGCGGTCACATGGTGTAATACGACCGAACCAACATAGGGTGAATTCAATTACACCATGCGGCCGCATGGTGTATAAGTGACGGGTTATTAACCCGTCACTTGCTAAAACAACCTATTTTTTCTTCCCCCCCTCCCCCGAAGTCACTCTCACACGAACACCCCATTCCCCCCCTCCCCAATCCACCTTCACACACAATCAATCACCAACACACTTATCATTATTCACATCATTGGCATTATTATCAAGAATTTTGAAGTATACTCTCAAATTTCACCTCACAAAGGTCTAAAGGTAAGAAATTTAATTTCTATGCAAAGTTTGAAGCTATTCTTTGATTTTATTGCCATTTTGAATTGGGTAAGTGTTGAATTGTGATTTGTGGACGAGCCCTAAGTGTAAATCAAAAACAAAGTGAAGGAAATTCCCAATGCACACAACGTGTTCGATTAAATGTCAATGAGACATATAATTCGAAATTTTGAACTTTTCATTTGTGTGATGATTTACCTTGTTAATGTGAGGCGTACTAGACGAGAAATCTCATGGAATTTCATTAGAAAACGTTAGCCTCACATATTTGTGCACATAAACACATAATTGCTAAGCCATGTCCACACACGTCACTAAATTCGTCCATGCATTTTCCTTACCAAACGACCTCCGATTGTAGTGAAATTTGGATATATGCTAGACCACAATGAGTACTTTCATATGTCCAGACCTTGTCCTGGGAAATTCTAATATTTCTCGGTGATGCTTGGGGCTGAAGTTGGTCACTTAATCATGGGTCAAATTTTCAAAAAGTGCATGTTAGAGCCATAGTTTTGAGTTTTTCTCATTAATGCAATATTGATGTTATATTGACTTCCATGCGTTGAATATTGAACACATTTTGAAGAAAGTTTGGGGGATTCTTGCATGATAATGATATTCTTTATCGTTTTCTTATTTCAAGAATTTGATACACTTTGTTCCTTATTTTTGTAGGATGCCGTCGAAGAGAACATCAAAAGGTAAAGAAAAAGTTGGTTCCTCCTCCGGCACAGCCCGCACCAGAGAGCTAATAGGAGGTGTACGAAGATTCCGTGATGCAGAAATATTAGCTCGATATGAGAACATAATACGCCATTGGGGGCATGATACCAGAGAGACAGGTCCGGTTAGAGGACTTCCGTGGTTTTGAGTTGACAAATCTGATACAAATCTGTGGATGGGATACGATTGTAGAAAAGTCTCACCCAGTTTATAAAAGTATAGTCCGCGAATTTTATGCAAACTTCAATGGTAAAATTGAGACTCCGAATTCTGAACATTTACACCAGACGTGGGTGCGAGATAAGTGGATAATGTTCTCCCCAGCCATCATTCATGACTTCTACAATCTTAATTTGGACAATGTTGTCTCGATTCCCACTCAATTCAATTGGAATGAAGTGGTGGAGGTTCTCTTGGGAAGAGAGAATGCTTGGCCCATACCCACTGTAGAGTGGCATCAAATTGAGCTTACTCCCTCCATAGCCATCCTCTGGGTCTTCATGTGTCATAACATCGAACCCACATCGCAACGGACAACTTTCACAGATTAAACTGCTGGATTCATATATCATTTAGTCCGGGGATGCAAAGTTGATTTGGCTACTCTTATATATGATCAGATACAAAATTTGGGGACCTGGGGAGATAGGCGGTCTTCGATGATCTTCCCTAGTCTGATTAGCGGGATATGTCTCGCCGCCGGTGTTACAGTTGAGGCAGGGGAGATGCCTGAGAAATCAAGCCCATTGATAAGGCTCACTATATTTGAAGCTCAGGAACGAGCTAGGGTAAGGAAGAGAGAACAAGACAGACTTGAGCAACAAAGACAAAATACGCACGAAGAAGGATAAGCTGCTGAAGATTTACACTTACCACAAGCCCCACCACAACCAGTTGAGATGGATTCGTAGCTACTTCGACAGATATTTGCCATAGCCACTGGAACTGGCAGGGATATACAAAATCTCTAGCAGAGGTTCAAGACGATGACCACCACTGTTGAAAAAGTACAGAGAGATCTCTACTCCTCCCGAGACTACACAAAAGGTGCTTTGAATGAAGCCACAGCTGCAAGAAGGAAAGTAGAGACTATGAATGGTAGGTTCAACATGTACGCTGGGAGAATGGATGGCATACAGTGGCGTGTGAACGAAACTTGGGATCGCTTGGGAAATATGGAAAGCAGTCTTCAAGCCATTCAGGCTGAGCAAGCATAGCAGTCCGAGTTGCTAAGACAAGTCCTATCTCGCCTCCCACCTCCTCCTGAAGATGATGCTGCGGGTCCTAGCTTCACACCATAGCCACCGAATTGATCAGAGGAGTTTTGTTAATCTCTTATTACCAAGTTGTGACCATATTTTAAATTCTGCCATTTTAACTTTACATTTTACATTGAGGACAATGTATTGTATAAGTTTGGGGGATGGTAACATAATTTCAAACAAATATTCAGCATGCAATTATTTTGCATATTCACAATCCATCGTTAATTTTGACAAATTTTTGCATGATGTATGTTTGATGAGTGAATCTTGATAAACGTTTGCATGCTTGTGTGGGTTTGGTAGCCTTGCCGGCTATGATGTGATTATTGGACATGTATAAGCTAGAAACTGTGGATTTAGTGCAGGATTTAATTTGCTAATACTTGTTGATGCAGTGCTTGACATTCTTTTGCACGCCACTCATGCTTCACGTGTTAAGTTATTGATTGAAATTTTAGAATAAATTAGGAGAAACCTAGAATAACCCTCTATAACATTAACCCGTAATACCACTTTAAAATAGTTTGGAGATGATTGAGCCATTGTAGGGGAACATGGAGATAAGTGGGGGCTCCGTGCATGAAATTATAATGTGTGGATTGTTTAAACTCGGAAGGTAAGAAATAGGTGAAAACTTTAAGTGAGGATGGTTTTGGAAGTCAAATGTCTAGAAAAACAAAGAAGGGGCATAAAGTAAAAAGTGAAAAATTATCACTTCCCTCAAAAAGTCTTTATGACTTGAGCAAGTAAGACTGCAAAGGTTTAAAACCTGATGCCCTAATACCAACTGGTTTGGGAGTCATCGTCCTAAAGCTCGTTACAAGGGTCATCTAGAAAGCAAGAAAAAGTAGAATTGATAAAAAGTCATCTTATCAAGCCTTTATAACTCGAGTAAATAAGACTGCAAGGGTTTAAAACCTGGTACCCTAAAGCCAACTGTTTGGGAGTCATCGCCTAAAACTCATTACATGGGTTATATAGAAAGCAAATGAGAAGATGACACAAAAAAAATAATAAATAAATAAAATAAAAGCCCTTGTTGGACATTTGGTTGATAGAACTATAACCTCAATGCGAGGCAAGTAGCTTAGTTTAATCCTAAATGTTGAAGCAATCAAAATAAGGAGAGTCTCTACTTGTTGATATGTGAACTTGTAATGGTAAAATCTATCCAAACTAAGAGAGGGTAAGAATTAGAATTGTTTAAACTCCTAACCTTAGAATACACCCCGGAGAAATTGTGTGAAAATAATACATTTGAGGATTGTGCATCTCTTGAGTGACGTAAGGATAAATTTGACCACTATGGGTCGGGAATAAACTAATCATAAGCTTCATATATTGGCATGAGTTCACACACACACGTTAAGTATTGCATTTGATAAGTAAATGTTGATTCCATTCTCGCACTCTTGATATTGTTTCTATTATTATTACTAAGTCCAATCCTGAGACACTGCAAGCTATTAAACCATGTTTGTTTAGCATTAAGTCACTACATTGTTTGAGAACAAACAATAGTTTAAGTTTGGGGGATTTGATAAGTGTGTTTTTACACACTTATTTAGCTCACAAACATGACTTAAACATGAACAAAGTAGTTGAGTTGTGACTTAATCTCATTAAATTCATGCAATGTAGGTGTTTCTATGGGAATTCAGAAGAAAAGAGCCGAAAAAGGATCAAAACGGAACAAAGCGATAGTTCGGGGATCAAATGTGTAAATATTGGAAAGTTGAGCTAAAGTGCAGAACTAGAATGAAAATATACCAAATATGAGATTGAGGACGATACAAGACGATCGGAGGAAGAAAGAAGTAACATTGGAATGAATTGAAGAAAAGTGAAAGATGAAGGACTAAATTGTAATTAATCAAAAGATGAGCCGAGCAAGTGATCAAGGAATTGATTGACCCAAACATCAATTAGGAGTCAATATTTGACAATGGAACAAAGGAAAGAAAGAAAAGAGATCAAGAAAAGAGAAAACGGAGTTCAGGGACCAAAATAGAAGGTTGTAAAGTTACAACCTTGCGGCCGCATGTAACTATACCATGCGGCCGCACATGAGGAGGTAGGGATTTTGTTGAGCAGAAAATTTGAACCATGCGGCCGCATGGCTTTAACATTCGAACAAAAATCTGAACTTCCGTTTTTAATTGAAACTCTTTCGGGGCTCCGTGAGGACGTGATATAAAAGCCAAAATTCATCAGAAATAGGGCAGAACATCCAGGGAGAAGAAAAATACAACTTTTGGAGGCAAGGAACACGAACTTGAAGCCGATTTCACAAGAATTCAAGCGGGTTTTCAAGGTTTTATTCAAGATTTCAAGAATTTTCATACGGGTGCTATCATTTCTATTTATTAATTTCGTTTTTTTTCTGTAATTATGAATATTCTAGGCTATGTTTTCAATTACTAGATGATCGATGAACCGTTGTTTGTTATTTTAATTCCATATTTCATGAGTTTAATATAAAGACTCGTTTGGATAATTTGATTGGTTTACATGCATTAATTTTCTTCCGCAATTAGTAGCCAATGATTGTGTGAGTGTTGATGACTTATTTCTTACATTCGAGAGAAGTGGAATATGTTCGATAATGTGTAAATTAACATAGGGTCCGATAGAGGATAGAGATATACCCTATGCTTTATGCAATTTTTTAATTGTTCACAAAACCACATGCATTCTTGTATATTTGCGTCATCCATAGAGATATATGCTGATGGTGTGCAAGAATAGATCTAATATATATCGAGAGAATATAGTGGATAGAATTAGGAACATTGAATTGGCAAATTTTCATCGAGTCATTAATTTTATGAAATTAGGGTTTTTATAACTTCAATTGGGGATTCGTGATCCTAGTGACTTCAGTTTGATTCATTTCCATAAATTAGCTTTTGAATTTGCATAATTTCATTTACTTGAGTGTTTGAGTCGTTTAATTAGAGAAATTTCGAAATTAGGGTTTCTAATTGAAAAAATAGGGTTTTCAATAGAAATTAGGGCTTTTAGTAAAATTAGGGTTTTTAATTGAAATTAGGACTTTCTGCATTTAGACCATATTTTCACTCAATTAGATTCGGCTAAGGCTAGATTATATAGAATTGAACTACTCAATCTCTGAGGGACGATATTCGGACTTATTGAAATCCACTTTATTACTTGTTACGAACCGTACACTTGCGGTAGTTTTAAATCGAAAGAACTATTTCGTGAACAGTTTACTTGACCAATGATTTGGTTTGTGATCTTTAAAGTTCGATAATATGTGACTAAAAAATAACCTATGACCAATAAATATGAAAATATGTGATCCATATATAAACTTTAACATATAATTTGAATGATCCGTGACCTTAAAATAATCCGTAACGTACAAAATTTTTTATTTATGACCATGAAATAATCCGTGAAAAATTAATTTGATGATATGTAACCAGTAAATAAATTCGTTACCTATAATTATAAATCCATGACCATTAATAGTATAACTGTGACTTTATCATATATTTATTTAATAAATATTTTTAATTAATTAAATATATACTTGTATTTTGAATTTTTAAACTATCTACTTGATTTCTAAATTGGTGAAAATAATACACTTGAATTATGAATTTTTCCCAAATATGAATTCACTAATTCCCTTTGGTACGATGAAATTCAAAATTTTAATCCGAATTTAAGCCAACAATTATTTTAATCTCATATTTTGACTCAATTTTTTAATAACATATTGCTTCAACTTATATTAATATCTGTTAAAAATTAGATTTTAATCCACATTAAATATATAAACCGAATAATCGACATACTATTTTTATCGAGCTACAATAATTAAAATTCACAGCACAACAATTAAACTTCCCAACTTAAAACCTCTCCAAATAACTAATTTATCATCAATAACTCTTTACAATAACAAAATAATTTCTCAATCCTAAAAAAAGAAGTCCAACTACAGTTTTACACAACTTCAATTCTTGGTAAATTGCATCGACAGAGCAACTATAGATTGTCCTAGTTCAAATAAGTTGAAAATTTGAAAAAGCCAAATGGCCAGGGTGGGAGATAGGCCATAAAACAGGGCATCCACTGATAGGCGCCCCCGAAGCAAGGTTCTTCAAAATTACATGTGAAGAACATCTCTACATTCAGTAAATTTGACTCGTCTTGTCCGTGCTTCACAAATAAGAAAAACAACAGAAGTACATTGTTATAGGACAAGTTTAAGCGCTAAAATTGTATTTTTAATATAGTAAATTAATAAATATACAATTAAAAAATAAATAAAAATTATTAATTTACATAAAATATTATTGTATTAAAAAATATATAATTAAAAAGAAAGAAGAAAATATATATTTCAAGAAATATGGAACAAGAGTTCTATAATAGTGAGAGAAAGAGAAAAAAAAAAGGATAAACCCTCGAAACTCAAATCATATTACATTATATTAAGCAAATTTACATTAACATTTCAGGCCCTGTTTGAAAACGATTTTTAGAATTAATTTTTTGATCATTAAAAAAAATATAGAGACCGTCTATGAGAGAGAAAATAAAATTTTACTACTAAAATAATGAAACAACAATTAAAAAATCAATTTTTTAAAATGAAAAATCACTTACAAACACCCCAGTCAAACACACCTCTAAAGAGCAAAAACAAAAACAAGAAAAAAACACTGGAAATATGGACGACTGTCCGTGAGCACCTTGTTTTTTTAGCCTATCTCTCACCCTAACCAGAAAGCAGGGTTCTTGAAAATTACATATAAAGAACACCTATACATTCAATACATTCGACTCATCTTGTGCTTGACAAATAAGAAAAATAGCAAAAGTACGTTCTTATAAGGCACGTTTAAACGCTATTGTATTTTAAAAATAGTGAATTAATAAATATACGATTAAAAAATAAATAATTTTTTTTATTTACATACGATATTATTCTATTAAAAAATATATAATTAAAAAGAAAAAAAATTAATAATTATGAAATGAGAGCATTATATCATAATAGTGAGAAAAGACCAAGAAAAACATGTTAAACCCTGGAAACTCACATTATATTATATTATATTATATTATATTAAGCAAATTTACATAAACATTTCAGACACACCTCAAAAAAGCAAGAACAAAAACAAGAAAAAGAACTCTGGAAACTCTTCCACTTCTTCACTTATTTAACCCATACTCTCTATATCATCATATAGAAGACGAACAGCCCATTGAAAACTATCTTACTCAGCCAGAAATATTAATAGCCTTAACATCAGGCTTCTTCACCTCTTCTTTAGGGACGGTAACAGTTAATACTCCATTCTCCATACTAGCTTTGATCTTATCCATCTTCACATTCTCCGGCAGCCTGAACCGGCGAAGGAATTTTCCCGCGCTCCTCTCCATGCGGTGCCAAGTATCATTTTTCTCTTCTTTCTCCCTGCTCCTCTCTCCTCTAATCTGCAAAACGTTCCCTTCCTCGACTTCGACCTTAACTTCCTCCTTCTTCAGTCCCGGAAGATCAGCCTTGAACACGTGACCTTCTGGAGTCTCCTTCCAGTCAATCCGAGTGGCGGCGAATTGGGATGTCTCGTTAGAAATGTCTGAACGAAATGGAGCGGAGACGGCTGAGCTAATAGGCCAATCCTGAAAAGGATCCCAAACATCGAGGGAGAATGGATCGAAAACGTTGCTTCGTCGACCGAAAACACTTGGAATCAGCGCCATTTTGCGATATCGTTTAGCAAAAATTTCAGAAAATGGGTACAAATTTGATAGCTTGGAAACTTGATTAGTTTGAAGGGTGGAACAAAGATTACTTGGTGGACCTTACTTTGACTTGCTAACATTCCCGCGTGGGTGTCTTTATAGCTCAGCTCCAGGGTAAATCTGTAAAGTTCTCGAAGAGCATCGTTATCTCTGGATAACTCGTGAAACGCTAATATATTCTGGAAACACTTTTCCAGTACGAGAAATATCTGGAACAACCCAGAGAAAACTAGCCAAGTTTCGGTTGACACGTGTCTACATGTTTTGTATATTTTTTTGGAAAAATTGTAGATTTTTACTCAATTTTTTACACAAACATAACTTTTTTAGCCTGATTAATTTCTTTTACTTCATTTTAATTTATTTTTCATATTCATTTTTAACCATATATTTGTACAATAAGATATTTTACACATGAATTCATAATTTTTTCTTCCTTTTTAATTACACATTCTTGAAAAAATAATATTCAAAACTATACTTTCTAAACATTATGAATATAAAATACAAATAAAAATTATATAGTTCTGAGTACGAATTTTTAGGGCCATAATTTATATTTGAAACTTATACGGTTAAGCCCCTGTTTGATCCCCATCAAATTAAATTACATTACATTACATTTTTCTCTTTCTTATTTTCAAATACACAATCTTCTATAAAATAATATTACATGTAAATTGAAAACTTTTCTTTCTTTTCAACCATTCATTTTTCTAAAAAATACTATTCCCCCATTTTCATTTTTAGGTAATGGAAATCAGACAGGGGCTAAATTAAGAATTGTATGAAAATATTTTTATTTATTTTTAAATTGATTAGCTTGTTAAACAAGTCAGGAGAAGAGTTTGGTGATAAAATATTCAAAAATTTAAAGATATCTCATATAATCACACACCAATCAAAAATAAGCTGATTTTTTATTTTTATTTTTATTTTTTGTCATCAAGACATATCAATAGATTAACATAAATGATTGACAACACAAAATAAAAGTAAAACTATATATTTATGTAGATCATGTCATCATGAAGTAGTCTAAGGCCGTGTTTGATAGTGTCAAATTCCATGGAAAATGGAATTCATTTTCCACCAATTTTGTGATGTCTGATAACAAAATTTCATATGGAATTTGATTTTCTTGCTTTTCTTGAAAATTGGAATTTTCTAGGTTTTCATTAAAAACCTATATGGTGGGAATTAGTTTTCTAGGGTACTATTTACGTTTTTTTTAATTTATTTTCGTGGCAATGGAAACAAATTAATCTCTAATTATAAAATAATATTTTCCTTTAATTGATAATTTTCATGTAAAACAAAGCCAAATGAACACTAAAAGATAGATAATTTTCTTTACTCTTTTTTTTGGCAATGAAAACAAATTTTATCTCCAATACCAACAAATTATATCTCTTTAATTGATAATTTTCATAAAAAATAAAGTCAAATGAATACCAAAAAATAATTTTATTTCAACACTTTTCACGTGAAAAATTATACCAATCAAACACAATAATTGACAATTTTCAATAAAACAATTTTTAGGCAATTTAATTCACTCGAATTCGTTTTCTTTTCACTAAAATTTCATTTTTGTAATCAAACGGACCCTAATATTTGGAAAGTGAGGAATAATAAAAGTTTTATGAAAAAAGAAAATATAGTGTTGAATTCGGGTTATACGGGTATATTAGTCATCCATTATATAACCTTGATTTACAAGTTACAAAACACTGAATTTAATGACTCACTGACTGTGAAAAACAATAATGTCATGGAAATAAATATGGCATAGGTATTGAACCATCATTTGTGATCAAATTCATAAAGATCTAAGCATCAAACCGTCCACAAGTTTACCTAAGTAACAATTTTAGTAGCATCAATGCTACTATAATAAATAATTAAATTCTATTTAAATATATGAATGATAGGCGAAAATATGCACTACGAGAAGTAAATAAATTGTCAAAGTTGTTAATAAAAATAAAATCACATTTTAGGTCATTAAATTTGGTGTTGTGTTGTAAATTGTAAATATTAGACTAAAACGTAAATGGGCTTGGGGGCAGTGCTGACGCCTACCCCACTCTCACACCCCAGCCTATGAGGTGTGACTTTGTAGCTCATTCGATGCACAGAGACAAATTTAAGCAAAAGATTTTAAACTGCAAGAGAGATAATGCAACCTCAATAATGAGGTAAATGCACCTAATGGTTTATAGCATTGTCCTAAAGCATTGGGACTGCTTCGAATTCTAGGCCAACCTATGGGACTGAGAGGTCGTGTCTTTGTATGAGTACCTTCAATCCATATCCTAATTATAGAGGGACTAGGACTCATAGTGGATAAGAATTAGGGTAAGTAAAAGTTGAAATTAAGTAGGACTAGGTAGTTGTCCAAGACCGACTAGTGCTCAACTATCCCCATGACCAGGACTATGACTTGGGTGGGAGGATGACAAGTCCTTAGGTCAAACAAAATGATGTCCTTGGATAGTGATCGATCATTTCCTACATGAGAATTAGGGTAAGTAAAAGTTGAAATTAAGTAGGACTAGGTAGTTGTCCAAGACCGACTAGTGCTCAGCTATCCCCATGACCAGGACAATGACTTGGGTGGGAGGATGACAAGTCCTTAGGTCAAACAAAATGATGTCCTTGGATAGTGATCGATCATTTCCTACATGAGTGCTCACATCGGGTCAAGTTGTGTCTCCAAGCATAAAGGTTGAGCTTAGCGCCTATCGAGTCGACGTACAACCACTCTCTGAAAGATGTACCAACCAATCACAAGTCTTTAATGAAGTTGGGTCGGATATGTAACTTTTAAACCTAATCATTGGCCCTTTTGCTTTCGAGGTCAGGTACAGACCTTCAGATAAAGACCTTATGGCTAACACACAAATGTACGTCCAAAAAGCTGAAAGGTCGTGTGTCACCTGCAGGGGATAATGATGGTGTGCTAGGGCTTTATGTATGTGCGCCATGTAATCGTTATCAATGGCTGAAATCAATAGTTTTTTCCCTCTCTTTACCTTATAAATACTTTTTTTTTTGTTTCATTTGTTATTTTACATTTCCTAATATTTGACTCGAGAGAGCTCAAGAGAACAAATCGAGTCGTGCTAAAAAGGTGCCGTCAAAAATCTTAACTTTTTATTTTTATAAATAAAGGTTGTGTTGGAAATCTACTTATCATGCGCAGCAAAAAATAAAACAATTTTCAATTCTTAACAGGAATTTTTTTTGTGTTTAGATAGAAACTGTGATAAAGATTGTACCTTTTTACGAGATCTGCAAGCTCCTTTGCTATTCTTTCGTTCCAACGATCTTGATTCGCTACCCACAACTGTCCAATTGTCCAGCCTCCATCGTTGATCCACACAGAGAAAAATATTGTAGAATTATAATTTTCTTCTTGTGCTAGCAAGAATAATGAATTCTTTACAGATTTTGAAAATTCTAGTCATATTTATAGAAGCCCGAACAGGTTTGGCCTGACTCGATCCAATATTTAATTAACCCATTTAATTAATTAATTCAGGTTTATAAATAAGCAACCTAATTAATTAATTTATCCAACGCTCATTAAAGTAATTAATTGACAAATCACAATCTTCCAGTTCTCATTTTGTGTGTAACTCATCAGGTTCCGATCACGATACCTAACGACGGAAAATATTATTTTGATCTAATCAAAATTGATAAATTAAAATACCCTTTTAATTTATCACCAGTTCACACTCGCCATCTCAGATTGATATCTAGTAATGTGTCAAGACAATACATGTGATGATAAATGTCACGTGGTATGATAAAACCAAACTCGTTCGTTTACCGTGAAACTATAATCCTTTCGTCAATATGATCCGATTAATTGAATGAAATGCAAATCATAATCTCTTACTATCTAAGAGTGACGAATCCTCTATTGATAATTCACAACCTTCATACGATTCTTGACATACTCAAACGATGCAGTATTAGTGGCCCTTGACAGAGCAATATCCAATACCGTCAAAGCATGACTGTCCTCATATAAGGTACCATGACGACCTCAAGTCAAAGAACCAATCCCACTACCGAACGTTAAAGATTAACCACAGACACTCAAATAGTTATCATGTAGAATCTCTCAGCGGGTCTCCAATGTTTTGTTCTATAGCAAAATATCCACGTGTTCATTCAAGTGTTACCACACTTTAGCTTGTGAGATTAGTTACTTACTCCACAAGTAAGAAATGTCACACGTGAGATCTATTCGTAATTACGATATCCGTATATCGTTATTACTCATGACTACGAATGATTTAAGATTCAATCATATGTAATTTGTATTTCACAATTATAATTCCTTGTGATTAACAAATTACAAAGATTTGAATCTATGTACTCTATTATTTAATTCAATTTTCCATTAATTAAATAATAGATCTGCCATTAAATTATATTAATTATATACTTAAAGTATTTATGTCCAAGATTGATTGGACTTAGGGCGTAACACTAACAAACTCCCACTTGCACAAGATCCAATCATTTATGTATCCAATATCATAAAAGTCTACATGACGATCATGTTTATGCTACGACAAATCTTTGTCAGTAGATCCACAATATTGTCAAATGTGGAAATTCGTTCTTCTCTTTATGTCATTTCTATGTATTATCTGTCTAATGAGATTGTACTATCTTAATACATGTTTAGATTATTAATGACACCTTAGTTCCTTCATTTTCGCGATGACTCTATTGTTATCACAATACAATAACATGTGATCAACAATATTAGGAACTACTCCAAATTCATTAATGAACATCTTGATCCACATTGCAACCCTTTCCTACTTCTGAAGCAATCATGCATTAAATTTCTGCTATTGAATCAATGATTGTTTCATGTTTGGAACATTTTCAGTATACCGTTTAAGAGTAAACCAATTTTTTCATATAAAATCTTCTCAAGATTTTATTTATACTGATTGGGATGAGTTAAGCAATCTTCTAGATCTATCTCTATAGATCAAGTTGTTTCTCCATATCGTTCATGAATAAATCATTTTAAAATCATTACTTCAACGATTGAAACTTAAGGATGTCATTTCCTATCAACAATATGTCTTATATATAATATTAGGAATGCGATAATGCTCCCACTATCTTCTTGCGAACACACAATTCGCCTTCATATTTGATAAGATCAAACATTTTGATTTTACTATCAAATCAAAGATTTTAGCTCCAAGAGACTTACTTTAACCCATAGTCACGATAAGCAATTATTGCAACCAAAATTTGAATGGACATCAGTATGGATATAGACGAAAGGTTTCATTAAAGTCAACATATTGTCTTTGTTTGTCACCTTTTGCTATTAGCCTTGCTTTATATATGTGGATATTCCCATCCATGTCAGCCCTTTTATTGTAAACCATTTACAACCTATGGGTTTTATCCCATTAGGAGGATCGACCAATGTCCAAACCTTGTTTACATACGTCGAGCTCATCTCGAGTTTCATGGCCTCATGCTATATCCTTTAAGTCAACACTTGACTTTATTTTTTGTGCAATTAGTAGGTTCACCATCTTGGATCAGTAATATCTAATTAGTAATCATGAATTCGCACCTTCTTGAAAGTCGAATGATCCTACTAGATTCAGAGCTGACATATCCTCAGGAGTCTCTACGTCCTGATCAAGAGTATGCCCCACATCAGATATGTGATCAAACTTTGATTCATCTACTTGTTTAACTGTGGACTCTTGAGCTCTTTCAAGTTCTATTCTGCTCTTAGTGTCCTCCTCTAGAATAAACATTTTCTCTAAGATGACGATATGCCGTTAGACGAAGACTTTCTTTTTAATTGTTTAATAAAATTGACATCTAAATATCTGTTTTGGATATCCCACAAATATGTATTTATCGAATCTACTCTTAAACTTATCCGATTCAATATATTTCAAATAAGCGTCATAGTCCCAAGCTTTCATATGAGATAAATTGGGACTATTGCATTTCCATAGCTCGTATGGAGTTCTATTAACCAACTTAGATGTGACATGATTTAGTGTGCTACCACTGCAATCAGTGCATGACCTCAAAATGACATTGGAAGATTTGCATGACTTGTTATTAATCGCTTTATATCTAATAGTTTACAATTCCTTATTTCAGATACACCACTATGTTGCAGTATATATGGAGGAGTTCACTGCAAGAGAATCTCATTCTCTCTTAGATAATCTAGAACTTCATCTTTAAGATGTTCCCATCTCGATTGGATCCTAGTGCCAGAATATCTTTACCTATTTGTTTCTCTACTTCTAGCTTGAATCCCTTGAATCTTTCAAGAGGTTCATGCTTCAATTTCATCCAATATATATAACCTATTTTCAAAATAGTCGCCAGTAAATGTGATGAAATAAGAGAAACCTTATCTAGCATTAATTGTCATGGTTCTACATACATCACTATGTATTAGACCAATAATCATGCAGACATCTCTCCCTTTCAAGTAGAAAAAGATTTGGTCATTGTGCATAATGGGCAAAATTCGCATTTGTCAGATGATTCAAAATTAATTGACTTCACATATACATCTGTATGTAATATTGGAATTGCATTTTATCTATATTACTAAGTCTGCAATGCCAGATTTATGTATTATTTAGATTATTATTTTTATGCATTTTAACTTCCACACTCATTATAGAATGCTTAGTATTTAGAATATAAATGTTATTTGCATCTTACCATACCATAAAGGTTTTAGTCAAGATAAGTATGAACAACAATTGTTCTCAACATTAAAACAATTCGGGTCCGTTTGATTGCAAATGTGAAATTTGGGTGGAAAGAAAATGAATTTCAGGGAATTGAATTGATGGGAAATTATTTTCTTGGGAATTATAAATTATTATGTTTGATTGGTATAATTTTCTACGTGAAAAATGTTTAAATTAAAGTTTTTTTTATGTCCATTTGACTTTGTTTTACATGAAAATTTTCAATTAAAGGGATAGAATTCATTGGTATTGGGGATGAAATTTGTTTCCATTGCCAAAATAAAAAAAACAAAAATTTCAAGAAAATCATCTATCTTTTTATGCTTTGTTTTACATGAAAATTGTCAATTAAAGAAAAATATTTTTTTATAATAATTCTTAGAATTTGTCTTCATTGCCAAAAATAAAAAAAAAATTGAAAAAAAAAAGCTACAGTAACCTAGAATTGCAATTCTCACCATATTGATGAGAATTGCAATTCCTTCATTTGGTGGAATTGGGCTGATGTGGCACAAAATATGGAAATGCAATTCTAGGCCATTAAAATGCTATCAAACACTATTAAATTGGAAGGTGGAATTCTAATTCCATTTTCCATGAAATTTCACCTCCAATCAAACACTACCTTCATGTCCAAACATGAAATTTATTTAATGTTCCAGATATGGTGGGTACAAAGTAACATTTCTCTAATTTCAATACTAAGCTTAAAGGCAATAACAAGAAGTATGCTCTTACCTGCAATGTAGCAACCTTAATTTATTTTCAACATATAGGTCAACTTCTCCCTTTTACAGTAGTTTATTTCTATGTAGTTTTTCCATATTTATATAAATATGAGATCCACATCTGGTATCAAATACCTAAGAAGCTTGTGAAGTAGTTCTATAACGAAAATAATAATCATTAGACTTAGTATTTGTCCTTTACTTTGACGATCTCGGCCATATTAGATGCTTTTCCCAAAGCCACTTTAGACTTCCTCTTAATACCCTTAGAGGAATCAATTGTTTGCCCACTTCTAACTTTATTATTGGGCATAACAGTCCTAAGCATGTTAAGCAACTCAATGGGTGTGCATTTGAAATTATTCATATCATAATTTATAATTAGTATGAATAACTCTCTGACAGAAATTGCAGAACTAAGTTAATACTTAGTTCGTAGTTCATGACTGAACCTCATTGAGACCATCTCTTAATGACAATCATCTTTAGTGCACGAGCATCGATCGAAGATTGCTCTGTCATTTTGCATCGATATAGTTGTTTGAAAGTCTCATATCATTCTACACATGATTATTATCATACAATTCTTTGAAATGAAAAATCATATGCTAGCATCTATACTCTCAATTTGCTTTTGTAACTCAGGTGACATAGTTGTAAACATCATATATGTGAAGTACTATCGTCATCACTGTGTTTATTACAGTATTCACCTCTTCCTTAATCGAGTCATGAGTGGGTGTCTCTAGAAAGGGCTACTTAATGACATAACCAATTTTCTCATGCTTGAGAACAATTCTCAACTGGCGGTGCCAATCAAGAAAATTCAATTTGACTGTTGGTATCTAGTATGCACTCGAAGACACATGGTTGCTCACGATTCAATAAATAAAAATGACGAAAAGAAAAAAAAATATAATATATAAAATGCATCAATTAATTTAATATGGACTTTTATTAAATTAATTATGCTCCCATTGTTTAATTAAAATTTATAACCCTCTCACATAAATTTATGAAATCCATACTTGACTCCCAGTAGACTAGGATCCTATCTGTTATACCAAGACCTCGAGTTTACTCAACAAGCCTTAATAGAACATTTGGGTAGTTACTATTATCAATTGTATCTCCATACAATTCTCAGATCGTTAAGTTGATAACTCTTTGTCTTCACACATCTTATATGTTAGTTTAACATGCCTCTAAAATATATCTCCTCGAGTGTACTGAACAAAAGATAAATTTTAGTTAAGTCGAAACCATCATTCAAAAATATCTAATATTTCATAGTGTCAAACATGTCTCTAATAAACCAGCCTTGAGTGTACTCAACAAGTTGAGACGATTTGGGACTTTGATTTTTCACTATAATGATGGAAGGAGAATAATAAATTGACTTAATATTTTATTGAGGGGTTTTGCATTCAAAAATCTCATCAACATCGATATAATCATATATATAATTTTATTACGCATTAAACATGAAAATAAACATATATAATAATAATAATAATAATAATAATAATAATAATAATAATAATAATAATAATAATAATAATAGTAGTAGTGTGGACGATTATGAACTTTTACTATCTAATCTTCTCGAGCCATAAGGAAGATTAGTTGGTTAATTCCTGAGGGTTTTGTATTGATCGGTATCAATGCACCATCTCTATGGTCTCTTCCTCTTCTTGTTTTCTTAATCAGTCCAATTGCAACATATATCATATACTAGTTGGCACGCAAATCTAGATAAAATTGGACTCGCGGGCCCATATAAGAATAACAATAATGGACTCGCAGGTCCAAAATAATTAAGAGCTCGCATGCCCATAATAATAATAATAACGGGCTCGCAGGCCCAAAACAATTAAGAACTCGCAGGTTCATAAAACGATAAGAATAAAATTAACCATTCAACACATCCGTATGGTCGAGTTCATAATCGTTTACTAATAATACATTCATCACATAAATATATGCCTATATAATATCTAATATTATATACAAATACGTTTCAAGTTTCTAGCAATTAAGATCGTCTAAACTCTTTTAGACAAATGGATTGGAACAATTAAATAATTATATTAATCAAGTATTTAATTAGCGGTCAAGTTTAATTAAAATCCAATTTTAATTAAATACCGAATTAAAGTCCAACTCTGATTCTACAATTATAGGGTGAGATTATTTAATTAAAATCAAATTTTAGTTAAATATCAAATTAGAGTCCAACTATAATTTCAAAACTTAAGGGCATTGAATTTAATCAAAATCTAATTTTAATTAAATAGCAAAATTAGAGTCTAATTCTAATTTCAAGATTTAGGGCGAATTTATTTAATTAAAATCAAATTTTAATTGAACAACATATTAAAGTCCAACTCTAATTTCAAGAAAAAATTTAGGGCGAAACAAATTTTAATTAAACTACAAATTAGAATCCAATTCTAATTTCAAGAACATTTTAGGGTGAATAATTAATTAAAATCAATTTTTAATCAAGTATTAAATTAGAGTCAAGCTCTAATTTAAAGTTGAATTAATAAAATAAAATTCAATTTAGGGTCAAATTTAATATTTAAGTTAAAATCATATTTTAACGAAAATATAAAAAGTCGTCAATTTTAAATAAAATTTTAATTTGGGTCAAAATTAAAAATATAGGTCAAACCCATTAAAATATAAATTTAAAACAGTTTTAAAATTGAAATTCAAAACAATTTTGAAATTTACAAATTGACCCAAGATTCAAAATTACAAATAGAGCCCTTCAATTCTTGAAATTGCAAAGATGCCCTCCTTTAGAAAATTAATTTTGAACCCTTTTACATTATTGCAGATGTCCCCCCACAATTACAGTAATTGCAGAGAAACCCCCATCTCCAACAACTAACAGAAAACCCTAAAATATCACCCAAATGAAAACTTAGAACTTCCACCCTTTCCTTCTTCTTGTCGGCGCCACAATAGAGTGACGGCAGCGCCCCTCATCCAGGCGCCGCAAGCAATTATACTGGTAGCAGCAGCGTCGTGCGCTGTTCAATTTAGCAGCGGCAAATTACAGCAATTAGCGGCATGGATGCCGCTGTGATGTGAGCGGCGTCCAACGCTGCTTCAGGCTGCAAGCCATGGTAGTCGCGTTGAGCCCTTTTCGGTCAGCGTCGACTATTACAGCCAAGATCAACTCATTTTTTTTATTTTTTTATTTATTTCAGAACCAAAAGATTATTTTCTATCCAAATTTTTTTTTGAAAATAGAATTAATTTTTCTTAATTACCAGAAACAAGAAAAACAATTAACTTTTAATTGTTCAAAGATGTAAAACAATTTCTAAAAACCACAAACTATGCTTTGATACCACTGTTAGGAATCTCTTTACAACAAAAAAAAAATTTCAATTTCCACCAGGAATCGTCTTTGTGGTTAGATAGAAATTGTGATAAATATTATACCTTTTATGAGATCCGCCAACTTCTTTACTATTCTTTCGCTCCAACGATCTTGGTTCCTTATCCACAGCTGTCCAATTGTCCATCCTTCAATGTTGATCCACACAGAGAACAAGATTGTAGGATCAGTGTTTTGTTCTTGTGTTAGTAAGAATAATGAATTCTCTACAAATTTTGAAAATCCTATTCAAATTAATTAATTCAGGCCTATAAATAAGTAACCTAATTGATTAATTTATCCAACGTATGTTAAAGTAATTAATTGACAAATCACAATCTTCTAGTTCTCCTTTTGTGTGTGGCTCATCAGGTTCCCGATCACGATATCTAACAAAGTGAAATATAATTTTGATCTAATCAAAACTAATAAGTTAAAACACCATTTTAATTTATCACCAATTCACACTCGCCGTCCCAGATTGACATCTAGTAATGTGTCAGGGCAATACATGTGACGAGAAATGTCATGTGGTATGACAAAATCAAATTCGTTCGTTTACCGTAAAACTATAATCCTTTCGTCAATATGATCCGATCAATTACGAGATATGAAAGTGTGTCAATCTCGATTATCGATAATATCTTTCACTCCACTATCAAGTCAATATAAGTCGAAAACTCCTTTTCGACCTATGAGTACACCTTGATCAAAGATTTTATTATCGACTTAATTGAATGAAATGCAGATCATAATCTCTTACTATCTAAGAGTGACGAATCCTCCATTGATTATTCACAACATTCATACGATTCTTGACATGCCCGAACGATACCGTATTAGCGGCCCTTGGCAGAACAACTTCCAACACCGTCAAAGTATGACTATCCTCATATAAGGTATCATGATGACCTCAAGTTAAAAGACCAATCCCACTAGCGAATATTAGAAATTAACCACTGACACTCAGATAGTTATCTATGTGAAATCTGTCAGAGGGTCTCCAATGTTTTGTTTTATAACAAAACATCTACGTGTTCATTCAAGTGTTACTACTCTTTAGCTTGTGAGATTAGTTACTTACTTCACAAGTAAGAAATGCCACATGTGATGGTCTATGCATAATAACGATATATGTATCTTATTATTACTTACGATCACGGACGATTTAAGATTCAATCATATGTAATTTGTATCTTACAATTACAACTCCTTGTGATTAATAAATTTAGAAGATTTGAATCTATGGACTCTATTATTTAATTCAATTGTCGATTAATTAAATAATAGATCTGTCATTAAATTGCATTAATTATACATTAAAAGTATTTATGTCCAAAGTTGATTGGATTTAGGGCATAACACTTACAGGTTGACCTTTTAACACAAATATCTTCCTTTTTATTATAGTATGGTAAGGAAGTGATTCAAGTTGGAGGCTAGAGAAGTTGAATGCGGAGAGAGAATGAAGCTAGCATCCAGGTTGATGACTCATCGAATTTTGACTTTAGCGAGGAGATTAAGTCCAAAGATTTAGAAAACACTCAAGAGGTTAATGGTGATAGTTTCTAGGACATCCCCTGGGAAATCCTAGTAAGGAGAAACAAGGGACGAATGAACTAGGGAATTGCCAAACCTAAAACTCCCAGCCTATAGGAATTAACCAAAAGAGCACCTTATAAATGCCTATTTGAAAAGGTACAAGCTTGAGCAGAGACGGAGTGAAGGAGGGCTGCCAAAGCCCATGTCCATTACAAGCCCAAAAAAATGCTAGAAAATTTTTAGTTTTAGTCCATTAACCGACCCATTTTGTAAATTCAACCTGGCCCAAAATTTTATTTTAATATCCAATAGACAATAGCCCATTGCCCAACACCCAATTATACAACAAAATGAACATATATCATTCACTTTCATTCCACCTGCCCTACTGCCCAGATTTACGCATCTCTCTCTCTCTCTCTCGGTCTCTGTCATTTTTATTGAAAATTTTGAAAACAAAATTCCCAAATATTTGAATAACCCTAATAGGTTAATTCCCAACCTTTATATTCTTTTCGCTAATTATCATCTCAAAGGAGATCGTTTTCAACAGATTCAGTGATCTCATGGAATACGGCCGGAAACAGTTTTATTGTTTGGGATTTTCACAAATTTTCCACTATTCTGCTGCCTAGGTACTTCAAGCACAACAATTTTTCCAGCTTCATTCGACAGCTTAATACATATGTAAGTATTTTCAACAATCCATAATTTTATTTATATTTAATTTTTATAACGTTTGACTGCATGAGTTGTTGTAATTTTACATGGGGTTGATCAATTTCAGATTTTTACAATCTTATTAGACTCTTGCATTTGCAATATATGAGGGAGCGTAAGGGTTCTTGATAAATTCTAAAATCCCACGAAGATTTTATTTTTTGTTTTTTTATTTTTTGGGTAGTTTTAAATTTAGTTTGTACTTAAAGTGTTTGGTACAACTCATAGTCGATTAGAGTCTAGATTTTCTTCTCTCTGTAAATATTGCAGTATTTTATCATATATGAGTTGGTTAAAATAGTCTATTTGGCTAACAACCAGGATATTTGATATGCTCATTCCAAACCATAAATAATCTCTTTTTCTATTCTACATAAATGGCTAGCTTTTAATCAACTTTAGGAGTTATTTGTTGAATACTAAAGTTAAATATAATTGAATAAAATGTATTATCTTCATATAGCTCAACATGTTATTATAGCTCAAAATGTTCAATCGAGCAATTGATTTCATCTAAAGCTCAATAGACCCACTGGATTCCAAGGTTGAAGTTCTAAAATGGCTACTATCTTTTGAGTTATGGGGGTATCCTGGGTATGTGAAATCTTTGCAGTGTTGACGTTTAAAGCTGTGGCCATCTTAGTGTATTTTGATCATTGATTGTTCTTTCTTAGCGTTTATGTGTTCAAGTAGTTCTTGGTCTATTTTGTAGTTACTTTGATATTTGGTTATTAGCTTTTATTTTTTTCTTAGCTTTTTCATGAAGCATCGTGCTATGACACGGCCAATACACACCAAAGCAGTTGTTTGTTCTTTTCTGTTAACTACAAACACGTGTTTATAAAATCACAATTTCTTGTTCCACAATGCAATAGCAGTATATTGAGGCTAGTTGAACCACTTGTCTAGTGAAGCCAATACCTTTTCTTGTAAGTTATTAATCTTTTATAATTATCTTCTGCCATTTATGTATACTTATGTTTAATACGATATTTGGATCTGGATATGAGTTTATGATAATTCTTAGATTTGGTGTTGAATTTTTAACTAGTTATAATATTTTTGAAAGGTTAGATAAGTGGTTAAAATGTTGCTAGTGGATTGTTTTTGGATTGTTGGGATACTGAAGTGTTTTGATTTTTTTATGCTTTTAGATTTTAATATGGAACCAAATTGACCTCTTGCCAAGAAAGGAAGGACCTTATTATCTTTCTTTACAAAGAGCGACAAATCTAAGGGTGCTTCAACTCCTACGGTACCCAATCCTCCAATTGCTACTCCAACTCCTACGGTACCCAATCCTCCAATTGCATCTCCTGAAATTGAATGGTCTTCATCTTTCAATGTTGAGTTAGAACCATCTGATTCTATAGAACGAGACCCAGGAAAAAGAAAGCAAATATATGAATATTCGTTTAATGAACGTAATCAAATTAGGCGTGCCTATTTAAAAGCTGGGCCTTATCAACCAAAATTTTTGGAGTATCAAGGCAAAGAATTTGGAAAACAGAAACGTTGATTTCAAGAGCATCGGTACAATCAGTATTCTTGGTTGGAGCATTCGCCTTCAACACATAAAGCATATTGCTTTTTCTGCTTTCTTTTTCTCAATGAAAATGTTCCGCCTAATATTTCATCATTGGTTGCTGTTGGATTTGATAGTTGGAAGAGGGTTGGTCAGGGAAGTAAATGTGCATTTCTTGTTCATATTGGTACAACATCTTCATCATATCATAACGGCTATAAGAGAAGAGTTGAAGATCTAATGAAACCAACTCATTATATTGACTAGGTAATGCATGATGTATCAAGTGAGGAAAAACAGAAAAATTGCGTCCAATGACCACAATTATGAGTGTTCGGTGGCTAGCACTTCAAAGTTGTTCATTTAGAGGCAATGATGAATCTCCATCTTCACTGAATCGTTTCTTGAAATGGTAGATGCATTTGGAAAATGAATACAAAAATAGGAGAAGTTGTGTTGGGTAATGCTCCAAAAAATGCTACATACACATCTCTAGACATTCAAAAAGAGATTTTGAGCATTATGGCTAACAGTGTAAGACAAAGAATTCGTAAAGAAATTGGGGATGCAAAGTTTAGTATTCTTGTTGATGAAGCTCGAGATGCATCTTCACAAGAACAAATGACTATTATCTTGAGATTTGTGAATGGTAATGGAATTTTGACAGAGCATTTTTTTGCAATCAAAAGTGTTAGTGACACTACATCGTTGAATCTTAAGAATCAAATTTCTGATGCTCTTGTTCGTTTCAACCTTCAAGTACAAAACATGAGAGGTCAAAGGTATGATGATGCTAATAACATGCGTGGTGCTTGGAATGGACAACAAGCATTATTTCTTAGAGATTGTCCATATGCATATTATGTCCATTGTTTTGCCCATCGTTTACAACTCACGTTGGTTTCAGCAGCTAGGGATGTCGCAGATATTAATTCATTCTTTTCAGATTTGGACAATGTTATTAATATGATTACATCATCTCCTAAACGCATCAATGAGTTGAAAAGCTCCAAAACAAAAAAAGAAAAGGAAATTGAACATTTGTTGGAAACTGGAGAACGAAAGACTGGAAGTGGGGCTAATCAAATTGGTAACTTGCAATGAGCTGGAGGTACTCGTTGGTCTTCTCGTTACAACTCTGCAAAGAGTTTGATTGATATGTATGGTGCAACTTGCAAGGTGCCTAAGTATCTTAGTGATCATTATCCAAATGTAAGAACTCGGTCTGAAGTGGGTGGTGTATACAAAAAATTGACAACATTTGAATTTGTATTTATTTTGCATTTAATGCGCAGAATGTTAGCAATCATAGATGTGTTTTGTCAAGCCCTTCAGAAAAAAAAACTCAAGACATCTTAACTGCTATGAGATTTGTCCATGCTACAAAAGCCATCATTCAAGAATTGAGGGAAGATAGCTGGGAAGAATTTCTTGAAGAGGTGAATTGATTTTGTTCAAAAAATGATATACATATACCTGACTTTCATGGTTCATACATGGTTGGTCGTTCTCGTGGTCTTGAGTATCCTACCTTCGAACATCATTACCACTTCGATATTTTTAATGCAGCCATAGATCTTCTGATGACGGAATTAGATACAAGATTTAATAAGACATCATTAGAACTCTTTTTTCTCGATGTGGCATTGGATTCGAAAAATTCTTTTGAATGATTTAACATGGATAATATTTGCAAGTTTGCAGAGAAATTTTATGCTCAAAATTTTACACAACAAGATATTTATAGTTTGAAAGTTGAGTTGCAACATTATCAACATGATGTGATTTCTGAGCCTCGATTTCAAGTATCTACACTTTCTGATTTATGTCAAGAATTGGTTGCAAGTAGAAGATCGGAGAGTTACATCAATTTGACTAAATTGATTCGTCTAATATTGACACTGCCTATTTCAATGGCTATTGTGGAGCTTGCATTTTTTGCAATGAAACATGTGAAGACGGAAATTCGTAGCAAAATGGATGATGGTTTTCTTGCTGATTGTATGACACTTTACATTGAACGAGAATTTTCTTTGAATTTAGATTTGGATTCTATTATTGATGAATTTTATGCTATAAAGTATCGTCGAGTACAACTGTAACTGATAATATTATATTATGACCTTTTTTGTTATTTATGAATTTTATTCGTATATTAAATTTCTAAAGTTTTGCCCCTCGTAACATTAATTCCTGGCTCTGTCCCTGAGCTTGAGTCATCGTCTTTGTGGTTGACCCCTAATCTGAAATTGAGTTGTCATCTATGGTCTAAAACAAAGCCATCTTGTGAATACTGAACTTTTCAATTTTCTGTTTATCTCTGGTTTTGCGAAATCTATTTTTTGCACTTCTTTCTTTATTTATTAACCACGATTATTGTTAGAATTAGGGTGTAACTCCAATTCTATTTGAAATGTTATTTGGAATCCTACATGAAATTTATTTGGTAAATTCTAGTTGAATTTCTATTTGGAAGTCTAATGGAGAGTTGAAATTTGTGTTGAATTTGAAGAGGTAAAGATATGGAATAAGAAAATATTTTCGGCACTTTTTCGCTAGTTGGCTGCTAGCTTTCCGCTCAAGCAATGCCGTCTAAATTTTGTGCAGAGTTGGTGTCTGCTTGATGCTCAAGTGGTGGCTCATCTGGCCCAAGTCCCCTTTTTGCATTTGGAACATTCTTTTCCATCTATAACACTACTATTAGATTTTGAGCATCCCCTATTTGTTCTCTAAATATAGTTGGCTCTTCATTATTACTTAGAAGAAGTTATAAATATTATAAACACAAAATCCTTATATTTTTCTCCATATAAAAAATTTTCATTCTCTGCAAATTATATCGTTCTTGCATTTTTGTCATCTTTATTTCATATTATGCCTATAATCTCGTATTTCCTCCAACAAATTGTTATTGAAATCATCCTGCATTTTTTTCGTTGTTTATAACAATTGTTTTATTCTATAAATTCTCGTGTATGTGGATGATCTTGTTGTCACATGCAATGCTCTGGAAATTTTTGATCACTTCATTTCTCAACACACCTCTACTTTTCCATCAAAGATCTCGGATCTCTATCTTAATTTTTGGGTTTTCAAGTTGTTTCTACCCTCCAACAGTTGATTCTTGTGTCAAAATTAGTACTCATTGAAAGGATTGGTTGCAACATAGCTATTACACAATTGAGGTGAATGCTATGAATCCTGGAGGATCGTGCGAGGGTTCTCACCTGCATTCAGGCAACCCGAGAATCCTTTCCAAAAAGCAAAATACTGCAAGTAGTATTGCTCTAATGACCATGATATTGCCAATTGTATGAGTTTGAAGGCGACAATGAAAGATATTGCTATAATTTGGACCAGATCTAAAATCACTTTGTTGGAAGATGAATAGTTCTAATACTAAATTGTTGAAAATCTGACCAAATAATTAAAGAGCGAGAAAATATGGGCAGTTTGAAAATAGTGGATCATACAACAAATAAGAGTGACATTTTGTTTTTTCTTTGTAAAGCAAAAATAGACTAAATTTTATTTTCAATAAATTTAAAGAGAACTCTATATTAATAATTTCCCTAATTTTATCAAGTTAGAACAGTCTCTTGTTTCTCTATTGTGACTAATACCACGTCCGATTGTGTCTTACTGCCATTGTAGTATTATAATGAGAAAATATTCGTAATTATCATAATTTTTCAAAGTATATATAATACAGTGGCAATATGGATAGTACTTAATTCTCCAAGTGATTATGACGAAAAATGTACGAAGTTGTTGCTAAACCAAATATATATACATTAGAACATAACTAGATTGAAATTTAGTAATTCAATTGGGATATATAAAAAATTATTGATCTAATTGATGTTTTCATTGAAAGTTCACTGACCCTGGAAAAATTTACATGTATAATGTGTTCGTGTACATGTACATGTTTACGGTAAATAACTTGGACCTATGATTCCACTATGTGAAATCCCATTAAACTTTTAATATTTAATTATTTACCTCTTAACAGTTTAACATTTTGTCAAATTTTAGAACAAGAATTATTCTAATTGTACAATCGGGGTTGACAATCTCGATTGTGTACATGTACACAATAAGGGGATTCAAGATTTTTTATTCGGCGTGGTGTCACGGATCGCAAGATCATGACTTAAGGCTTGGCATGACACGGGAATGTCATGACACAAGGTGGGAAAATGAGATAGACTTATGGCAAATAAGGTCTAAGCTTCGACGGTATATGGCGATGAGGGCGTCGCCAAGTTCAGTGGGGGAGTAACTTACGCCACGCGGTCGCGTTCGATCCGTCCCGATAGCGATCGAAAGATAACGTGGGTAACGAGTTTCAAAAGGACGGAACAGCTTGCGATAGGGGACGTAGGCAGATTGGGCAAGGGACGCAGGCAGATTCAGGCTGGGGACGCAAGTAGATTGTTTTGGGGCAGAATGCAGGCTACCTAAATTATGCAGTTTTCCAGGGCGTTAATGAGGTTTTTCTAAGTCCCAACCCAGCCATTTTGGGAGGAAAAATACATGGACCTGCAGCGGGATATTCTGAGGATGCAAATGGGTAACTTGCACAACTTGTCCACTTGTGCCACTTGCAAGCTAAGCGCGAGTTGTATGCAAGCTAAGCACGAGTTGGCAAGGATAAATATCAATGATGCAAGCTAAGCGTGAGTTATATGCAAGTTCAGCATGAGTTGGCGACAACTTGCAAGGCAAGTTGTAAGACAATCCACTTGAAGACAACTAAGAATGAGTTAGCGACAACTAAGCACGAGGTGGCGACAACTAAGCAAGAGTTGTAAAGTGGAATGTTAAGGAGGTTTAAATTTTCCTATAAATTGAGGTGTAGTGTCATTTGTAAATGGTATGTAGTAAAGGTAGTAGATGGTAGAGAATGTAGAGTTGAGTGAGTTTATTCATGAGAGAGATTGTAAAGTTTTTCCTTTCATTTATACAGAAAAAAAAAAAAACTGTTGATATTGAGATTGAGGAGAGGGGTCGAGGTGCTGCCCAAACTGAAGTAAGGAAAACTAGAGGTAAAAGTAAGGTGAGGGAAACTACCAACATGGAAGGGAAACTTGACCAAATCATCTCAAATATGGGTGATCGGGTCCAATCTCTTGAAAGCTCCTTCGAGGCGTTGGAGGGACACGCCATTGGAAAGATAGAAACTCTACAAATTAATGTCCAAGAGGTAATGGACACACAGGCATCGTTGGGGGATGATGTCCAAATGATGAAAAATGATGTTCGAGCTGTGGTAGCCGAACAAGCCGCGATGATGGATGATTTTGGTCGTCTCCAAACCAAAGTCTTGGATGCCGTTACCGCTATGCAGGGCCAAGTTAATCAATTGGCTATGATGATGGAAAGAATGAGCAAGGAGCTTGATCAATACAAGCACCCCATTTTCGGTACAAGCAGAGGTGTCGCTTCAACTTTTGTTGCTCCCAGGATTGAATACCCGAAGCTTAAAACTTATGATGGGCAACGGGATGCCAAAGAAGTGGAAAACTTCCTATGGCAAATGGAAGTCTACTTTGAAGGTGTAAATCTTGTTGATGAAGCCATGAAAGTCCGGACCGCTTCTATGTATCTCTCGGATATTGCGGCGTTGTGGTGGCGTCGTAAGCATTGTGAAATTGCAAGAGGGTCTTGTAGGGTTGATACTTGGGATGACTTCAAAAGGGAAATAAAGAGGCAATTCTACCCGAAGAATGTCGTCTATGAGGCGCGCAAGAAATTGAGAGAATTGAAACATACGGAAACAATTCGTGACTATGTCAAAGAGTTCACGACCCTTATACTTCAAATCCCAAACATTCCGGAGGATGATTTTCTATTCTATTTTCTAGACGATTGTGCAACATGGATACGACAAGAGTTACAACGTTGTGATGTCAAAACCGTAGATGAGGCAATTGCAGTAGCCGAATCCTTGACGGAGTTTGAAGAAAGTCTTGAGACCGAAGCTCAAACTATCAAACCCGCCAAAGGAAATTTTGGGGGTAATAGGGAAGATACAGGGAGAGCTATGCAATGGAGTAAGCCGGAGTGGAGGCCAAATCCCAAAGTTGATTACAAACCCGTTGGCAAACCAACTACTTGGAGTAAGCAGTATGAGGAGAAGAAGAGGAGTAATTTTACACCTCGAGGTTGCTTTATTTGCAAAAGACCACATCTCATGAGGGATTGTCCCGAGTTGGGATCATTGGCATCTATTTCAATTTCGGAGAGCAAACCGGAGGCTGGAGATAGCCAAGATGAGGATGAAGTTCGAATGAATTCATTCCAGTTGTTTAATGTTATGAGTGCCGAAACAGCTTCTGTGGGGATGGAAACACAACAACTGTCAAGGATGCAGTTAGCAGAAGTCCTTGAAGATGATAAGGACATTATGCCCGCGGAGTTGCCGAGGGAACTATAAAAAAAGAAGGAAATTGAGGAAGCATTGTCAAAGAAATCCGAAAGTGGGTGCACGAAGGTTCAAAGCTTCGACAAGTGTGGGGACACTACAACCGGAGGAGTTGTCCATCCGAGGAACCAAGGCAGAGGTGCTGAGGGTGAAGGTTGGTGTCGAAGGTGGCATGCAAGAGGTTGCAACGGGAAGAGGTGAAAGGGGCACTGTGGAAACCCGGTCATTGAGGAAATGGTGCCGCAAGTTGGGAGAACTATGATGCCCATGGACAGGAAAAACAATGCAAGGTTGCATGAGGATGCACCGAACGCGTTTCGCTACGAGGACGTTAGTGGATTGAGTGGGGGAGAATGTCACGGATCGCAAGATCATGACTTAAAGCTTGGCATGACACGGAATGTCATGGCACAAGGTGGGAAAATGAGATAGACTTATGGCAAATAAGGTCTAAGCTTCGACGGTATATGGCGATAAGGGCGTCGCCAAGTTCAGTCGGGGAGTAACTTACGCCACGCGGTCGCGTTCGATCCGTCCCGATAGCAATCGCATGATAACGTGGGTAACGAGTTTCAAAAGGACGGAACAGCTTGTGATAGGGGACGTAGACAGATTGGGCAAGAGACGCAGGCAAATTCAGGTTGGGGACGCAAGTAGATTGTTTTGGGGCAAAATGCAGGCTGCCTAAATTATGCAGTTTTCCAGGGCGTTAATGAGGTTTTTCTAAGTCCCGACCCAGCCATTTTGGGAGGAAAAATAC
>NW_019234550.1:96958-98866 GCF_002742605.1 Olea europaea var. sylvestris
TTTTTTTTTTTTTTTTTAATGACATTAGGGCTCGCGTGGAGCCAACCTCATGTGAGGGGTCTCCTGTAAAACAAAGTTATGTACACGGGGCTTTGTTCTCTCTATTTTATTACATGCCTAGCAGCATTAGTAAACCTACGGTGGATTCCTACGTAAATGTTAAGTTTGAGAGATTATGTTAAATGGCACATCAAGAAAGCGCAATTTTCTATTGGAAATATTTTAAAATTCTACAATTAATACATGAACAATTGTTGTTGATCCCAATTTTTCATTGACATTTAGTATTTATATCAGCACACCAAAAAGTTTAGTTGCACAGTAAAAGTTTTATAAAATTTTAATAAAATTGATGAAAATATTTTATGAATTCATGAAATATAGAGTTAAAATATATTGCTCACTTTAAACCACATTTTAAAGTTATTTTAAATAAAAACTTGATTTTCTTTGAGCAATTATATCTTTACTGTTCTACACAGAAAAAGGAATGAAATACGCCAGTCCTTGATTCTGTCGTGGAATATCTCTCATCATTTTGTGCAAAATTCCCTTTGATGACCAAACTTTGTGGAATATCCTCTACTGTTCAATTTTGTTAGTTCAGCCGTCTAGTGTAGTAGATAATTGGTGTGCTACATTACATATTTTTGCGTAATACCTCTTAACAATTCATTTTGACGCAAATTTTTCCTAAATCATCCAAACATTGCGGAATACAACGTTTTATCATTTTTTTCATCCATAAAAACTTATAAAATGACGAATTCATCATCTTTAAATAAACAAAGAGAAAAGTAGAAAAAAAAATGAATTAATTGTGAACATAAGCTCAATTTTTTATTTTTCGAAACGTGCAAACGATTCCCCTGTTAAATTAAAAGAAAATAAACAATAAATGAAAATATGTTTTTTCACTCAAATTTTTACTTTTGTGTTGTTTGACTATTTTTTTCATGTAAAACACCTCAAAATCAAGGAAAATATTTTCTTTATGGGGCGTGAGATTTTATTTTTCAAGGAATTATATCTCTCTCTCTCTCTCTCTTATGTACCTATCAAAGAAAATTCAAACAGCTATAATATTTTCTAGATTAAAAATTAAATCAATCAAATACATTTAATTAACAATTTTTTTTCCGAATCTTTTCCCAAATAGAACTATCGAATGGACAGGAGAAAAATAGATGCTTTATTGTCTCCTCCGCTAATCCACTAAGTACACATCTACGGTCTAAATCCAAATATTGAATTTTATTCTTGGTAAGCAATCTGGTTTAAATAGCCAACCAACGAATGAAGGCATGCTTATGAATAATGGACGCATTCCAAACAGTCGTTGCCCATACAACCTTAGCACCCTTCGGCCTAAAGAAATCATAAGCAGCTGAGATGCAAAAATTCCCAGTCTCCGTCCAACTGCTTCCAACGAAGCAGTCTGTCCATACCAGCCTGGAGTGTTCCTTCAGTACCCAAGATACTATCCCTGACTTCCAACACATTTTTAAAAAGGGGAGAGTCATCTTTATTCACCTTGCGTTCCCTAATGTCCATCCCTTGAAGGAAAAAAAAATGATCGACCCATTTAATCCAAAAGGAATCCTTTTTGCTATGTATATTCCAAAGAGTTTTGGAGAGAAGTGCAAAATTCTAGCTTTTAATGTCTCTAAAACCTAGCACACCTTCATGCTTAGGAAGGCAAATTTTCTCCAAGCCACCAATGGTTTTTTTGATTCCCATAGGAAATTCCGGCATAAGCTAATAAGTTTAGACGTAGCCGTGACTGGAATGGGAAAAATTGATAACAAAAAACATTCCACTCCTTGAAGAACTGCTCTTATAAGCTCCACTCTCCCCGCGTAAGATCTGCTTATCCATTTATATTCATTGTCTAAATTGTTCAACTTA
>NW_019234550.1:109571-112296 GCF_002742605.1 Olea europaea var. sylvestris
CGATCCACTACCTCGGTTTGACCATTTGTCTGGGGGTGGTAAGCACTACTAAAATTCAACTTCATTCCCAGTTTCTTCCACAAACTCCTCCAGAAATGACTCATGAACTTGGTGTCATGATCAGAAGTAATTGACTGGGGAACACTATATAAATGCACAATCTCCTTAAAATAAAGATGAGCAGTCCAAGTAGCATCCATTATCTTTCGGCAAGCTACAAAATGAGCCATCTTTGACAACCTGTCAGCCACAACGAGAATAGAATCTATTGTCTGTTGTGTACGGGGTAAGCCTAACACAAAATCCATGTTGACATCAATCCATGGGGCTTCAGGTAAAGGAATGTACAATCCTGCATTAGTGAGTGTTCATTTGGATCGCTGACACACATAACACCACTCTACATAGTGCGCTACGTCACTACTCAATTTGGGCTAATAATAATCAGAAGAAACCAAAGCCAATGTCTTATCTCGCACAAAGTGTCCTTCATTATGAAGTTCACTAATAATCTACTGCCTCAGTGAACAATTTGGAATGCACAACTGTAATCCACGAAACGAATAACCATTATGCAAAATAAAATCATGTTGTTGATTATCAGTTACCTCCTGAATTATCTTTTCAAAGGAAGGATCTACAGCATACATATTAGGAAATGCCTCAAAACCTACAACTCCGATGCTCACGGTGGTGAGTAATGTGCGACGGCTCAATGCATTTGCAACACGATTCTTACTCCCTGCTTGATGCCTTAGTGTAAATGTAAACTCTTGCAAATACGCCACCCACTTTGCATGCCGTCTACTTAGATTGTATTGACCATTGATGTACTTCAGAGCTTTATGATCAGTGACAAGAACGAACTCCTTTTGTACCAGGTAATGGCGACAATGCTTCGGGGTTTGAACTATTGCATAAAACTCCAGATCATAGGTGGAATAGTTCTACTTCGATCTTGACAACTTCTCATTGAAAAAGGCTATTAGACACCCCTCTTGACTCAGAACACCACCAATGCCAACTCCAGACGCATCACGGTTTACCTCGAGCACTTTTTCAAAATTAGGAAGTGCCAATACTGGAGCCTCTGTCATCTTCTACTTGACTCATTGAAAGCTGGTCTCTGCCTCCTCGATCCACTAAAAATCACGTCCCTTAAGACATTCTGTGATAGGAGCAATCAAAGTGCTGGAATTTCTGATGAACCGACGGTAGAAGAACGCCAATCCTTGGAAACTTCTGACATCGTACAAAGTATTTGGCTTGGGCCAATTCAAAATTGTCTCTACTTTTGATTGATCAGCATGAACACTAGTGTTAGGTGATATTGGGCCTCTCTCACCCTAAAAGCTAGTTCAAGAGGTGAAACTTTCCTTTACACGTATAAACTGAATACCAACTCCATCCACAATTGATATGGAAGAATTTATACCCTTTTGCATCCAGGGCACTCAGCGAGATGTGATTCCTCTTTAGATCTGGAATATGTCAAACCTGGCCAAGTGTTCTGACCGTCACATTGTGTAACTGCAATCTGACTCAACTGATTTTAGCAATATGGCAAAACTGATTGTTTCCCATTACAGCTCTACCTTGCTGAACAACCTTATACGTTTGAAATAAATTCTTATAAAAAAAGATATGGTGCGAACATGCCGAATAAAAAATCCACTCCTCATCAGGCCTAAATTCTACATTAGGTACCACGGTCAATATCACATCTTAACAGTAACTAGACACTCCATATAAACCAAACAATCGTCCTCTGCTCGACATCCACAAGCGACACTCGAACCCAATCCTTGGGTTCCCAAAATTTCTCCTCAGAATTAATGTTGATCACATAGGGTCGAAGTACACCCTGTAGCAAGAACTANAATAGCAAAATATCGAAAATCACACCAAAATAAAATACCAAATAAATGAAGTAATTGCCAAAAAATTGGCTCAGATCGAATTCGTAATCAATTAGAAAAAGGCAAAGGAAACATTACCGTAAAAGGAAAAAATAACTAAAAATTGAAATTCAAAGGGAAAACAGCGGACTTTGACCTCGAAATTGATGTCCACCAACTATAGCTAGTGACCACAACGTGCGTGCCAAAAAGAGTTTTTCGGATTGGGGTCTTAATGACGATTTTGATGACTGTAGCCAAAGTTATAACTAAATTACCAAAATGGTGTCAAAATTGTCCCAATTAAGGAAATTGTTGCAATCACCTTCCATCTGTGCGCCGATTCGCCATCTCATGGTATCTCAATGCCATCAATGTGCTATTTGACATGTCGACCTCACTTGATTCGGAACCTCCTGCATCAGTCACCTCCAGTTGGAAAGAACTCGCCATCGAGTTCACATTAGCTTCATTGGGCTCCACAAAACAAGGATTTAGATGTTTCACATTGAAGACATCAGAGTCTTCAAATGGTTGGGGAGGCACAGCCTACAAGCATTATCATTGATCTTCTACAGTACCTCACAAGGTCCAATCTTTTGCTCCTTAAGCTTGTTATACTCCCCAACTTGAAAATGATCATGAGTTAATACTGTTCAAACAAAATCACCAACATCAAAAAGCACCAGACGACGATGGTTATTTGCCTGAGCCTTATACTTAGCATTACTCTTCCAAATGGTTAACTTCATATGCTCATGGATAAGTCGAAGATGTTCTGCCATCTCATCGGCCTTGTGATTGAAACGACCCACATGTGGAATAGG
>NW_019234550.1:116384-162895 GCF_002742605.1 Olea europaea var. sylvestris
TATTATTTAGGTGATAGGCCCTTGACTGCAATTATAACTTAGCCTATCCAACTGCCTTTGAGCTCATCATGTTTTCATGGTACACTCCTCATCGCAGGGTAGTTTAGAGGAGAAAAACTTTAGTGAGATGGTTGCAATCGTCGAATGGGGAGCCACAACCTCATTAGGTGGCCTACCCTGGGACTTGATTACCAATGAGGTGACGGTCCCCATTCGACGATCGCACCACGCAAAATGGTGCGACCATCCCACCAAAGTATTTCTTGGTTCAGAGGAAAGTTGTCGAAAATGATGGCTGTACGAAAGCTGGTAACGTAAAGCTTGGAGAGTGATGTAGTATAAATGTAAGAAATGAAGAGCACGTTCAAGATTCATTGATTCTATGTATACTCACAGACTTTGAAAACAATAATTCATATATTTTAGATTGAATATCGAACAATTGACAAAAGATTGAGAAAATGCAAAACAATATTTTATTTATGTTAAGGCTTAGGATTTCATCTTAAAAGGTCAACATTTTTAAGAGGAGTAGCCCAAAGCTTTATAAATTGATCTATATTTTCATCTTTATTTGATGTCAAATTTTATTACTTAACACGTCTCTGTAAGATGGTGGCTCATTTGAGCAGACCAATCTTAAAATCTGTATGCTCATTTATTAGGTCTTAATCGGATCGAATCCCTCGTTGGAGTTTATGGACTCTAATACCATGTTAAGATTTGAGATTCCATCTTAAAAGGTCAATATTTTTAGGAGGAATAGTCCAAAACTTTATAAGTTGTCTACATTTTCATCTTTATTTGATGTGAGATTTCATCCCTTAAAAATTCAAAACAAAGCTGCCTTTATTCTTCTAAAACAAAGCCTTATTTGTCACCAACAGACTCTAAAGCTCTAATGGAATTACAATCAAAATAAAAACAATAGGCAATCAAATAAATTATTTGTTGTTTTTAACTCAAATTTGGAAAATAAAAGAATTCTATTGTGGAAAGGAAAACAGAGTTCTTGTTTGGAAAGAAAAAAGAAAGAATATTGACCATATTGTACTGAAGTCTTTTCCTTATACTTTAGTTTTGCCACAAGTTAAACAGAAATATAATTTAGTTGGTAGCTATATTTGTAGAAAAGGTCTTGCAATGCACTTAGGAAAAAAGATCTGCAATGCAATTAGGTCACTTAAAATTGTAAATAAACATACACAATAATACAAGGATTGTAGATGTGCATGTCACAGAGATTTATGGTGCAGCAAAATTCTTCTTAGGTTTAGAGTGAAAATTGTGCAGCCATTGTGGGAGAAAAAGAGAACTTTAGGGAGAAAACTAGAAATGATATGTGCTTGAGAATTTTAGTTTTGTTAGGGAGAAGTTGAGAGAATGAAAAGTAATGATATTTTACATCAATTGGCTACGCTTGAATTTGGAGAAACAAATTAAGTATAATATTATTTAGAATAATTTTATTTAACACCAATAGTACTCTATAACATTATTTTATAATTTATCTCCCTTAAAGATCAATCACCCATCTATGTGGCACGTGATATGCCATGAAATGACAACATCAATTGAATTTTTGATTATGAAAATTAGTGTATTGCTATGATGTCACATCATATAATGATTTTTGGAGACAGAAAACATTACTCAAAAATTATTTTACGAAACCTACTCGATCCTGTCAACAGGGCTTGTCAATTGGCCTGTTTGGCAACCAAAAGCCTTATTTTACTAGGTAGACAATGCTATGAGTAGCTAGTTGGTATTTTTCTATGTTATCCTTTTGATAAAAGCTATATTAACATATTCTATAAATATAAATCATTGTTAGTTATATTAATATACATTATCTAAACCAATGGATTTGGAGGTGCTCGGTAGATTAAATAGTGCCTTCTTTCTTTTTCTTTATGTACGTGAGAGTAATTTTTTTTGAACAATTTTAACTCTACTATAATTTAATTATTTCAATAATATTTTACTTTTTTTTAACATGTAATAAATACTAGGGCTGTAAGCAAAAATCATTAAATCAGAAAATCAAATCGAAATCGCATTTTAAAAACCGTTGGTTTGGTGTCACGTGGACGCGGTCAATGAAATGGTTTTGAACTAAGTCAAACCGGTTAAAATGGTTTGGTTTAGATTTGAGAATTTTAATTGCGGTTTAAAATCAAATCGGACCGACGAAAAAATATATAATAATAAAAAAATGAAAAATGAATTTTTTTGAAAATTCATTCAAATATGTTAAATTCAATAGTTTTGTCATTTGTGAGTAGTTTTGTCAATTTCTAATTTTATAATATAGATATATTATTATTATCCAATTATCCTAATTTATGTCTAATAATCTCAAGACTAACATAATCTATCAAAAACTTTTTTCCTCTTCAGAATTAGATGAACTCCAACCGACACCCAACACAGTTTTGAGCCACAAGCACTACACACTTCTTTTTCAAAAATTTCACACTTTTTCAAAGTTAAATTGAAATTCATTATACCAAATTGGAGACAAAGAGATCCTAGACGTTCGATGAAAATATTTGTTACGAATAAAGTTTCAAATCAATAATTTTTTTTGGAGCAAATTAAGGTAAAAATTTGAAATTAAATGCATTTCGTAACATCATACAAACGTAAACTTGTGTAATTGTCATGTTTAAATATTATAAACAATTATTTTATTATTGTGGTTGGTTATTCCATTTGTCTAATCAGTATCTTTTTTTAGATATGATGATCACGAAATCTTGTTAGACATCATTATATTTTTTGGGGCCTTATATCTAGTTTAGTAGACTTATATTGTATCGTCATTAGCCTAAAAAAGGTAAACAAAAATGAAAAAAATTATGTTTTAATTTATTGTAATTTCACTTTGATTTAGTTGGGATGTAAATTAGAGAATATATTTAGCCCCTGTTTGAGTCATATTTTCCATATCATCATAATGAAAAAATTGACCATTGGAGAGGAGGTTAGGTCCTACACATGAAACAACAAGTCAACAAAGGCGGCTGAACTTGTGGGGTAATGATCCAATTTTTTTCATCCCAAAAATTTGGTTCAAACAGAGGTTTAGTTTGTTTTAGATTTATTGCTAGTAAGATATAAATATATATTGAATTCAATGAATTAATAATATAAAAGTAGACAGGCAAAAAATATATAGCGAAACCGATGGTTTAAAATCGGACCAAAATATTAGGTTTAGGTTTGAGTTTTTTTTCAAACCGTTCAAAATGATTTGGTTTAGGTTTGAGTTTTTCTAAAATCGGTTTAATCTGTTTGGTTTGAAAACCCGTCAAAAATCGGTAAAATCGAACCGTTTACACCCCTAATAAATACTATAAAATTTTTGTCATGAATGAATTTCATGTTATTAATTCTCAATTAATTAATAATCACGTTAAGACTCAATAAATCTTGATTTGTTGAATCTTGATCTAGATGAGTCTAGAGTTATTATAGATAAATTTATTTCTATTCATATATCTAGAAATTTTAATGGGTGTTTAAATTCATGTATTAGCAATTAATTCTTATATACCAAATATAGTATAAAAATATTATTCATTTATAGTATTTCATCATCACAAAAAAATTTAAATAATAAAAGTTGAGTTTTGAGAATACAATTTTCTTTTCTTAAATTTCTATCCTAAATTTTATTTTTTTAATTTGTTTGAGACTCATTAAATCCTTCCAATAAATTAGTATCAAATATTTTTTTACGGTACATATAAAATATTTCAAAATAACCGCAATGCACATTTAACTCTAACTAGTTGCCTCAAAAATGTCAACATAAGAGGACTTTGAAATTAATTGCAGCTAGGAGATTGGATTGAAATTATGATAATTGCCTTGCATACCTACCGAGTTGAATTGGATATAATAGAGGATGTCTATGTCATGATTTTTCTAAAGGTATCAATTTGGCATAATCCATAGCCCTTGATTGACTCTTTTCTTTTTAAAATTTTTTATTTTTCATACTCATTTTCAATCGTACATTCATAAATAAAATATTTTATATGTAAATTTAAAACTTTTTCCTATTTTTTAACCACACCTTCTCCAAAAAGTCTATTCAAAACATCATTTTCCCTCGACTTCTTTTTATAATGGCCATCCCAAAATTAGATCATTTACATGCTCAGTACTTTTCTTCATATTCAATTATTTTTTATTTTTTTTTTGTTCGGTATGACACGATGATTTTTGAGTGGAAAGATTATAAGCTCAGCATGCTGACTTTTCTTATTATCTTTGTAGGTTGTTCAAAAAGTAGAAATTAATGACTGCTCTATATTAATTTTTCTAAGATATTTGAAGGATTTGGATGTGTCAAATTCCATATGATTATATAATTATTTCATACAAAAGATATTATATCTTTATACTTTTTCAGTCTATTATTTTCCAAACAAATCTTCCGTTGGGCAATCAACGAATTGATCTCAATTCTCAGCAATACAGAAATATGTATAAATTTTTTTAGAGGAATAATGGAATAGGTGAAATATATAATTGAGCAATACAGAAATATGTATAAAATTTTTTAGCGGAATAATGGAATAGGTGAAATATATATATATATATTTTATCAATTGGGTTTAGCGATTTAATCTTAAATATTTGTAGTTAGGTCATCGTACGACTTCATAAATGTTAACGTGAATCACTTCCATGCAAATTTATTTTTGTAATGTTCAAGAGTACTTGAATAATAATAGTTGGTCATGTATATAGAGAAGATATTTTCAATAAAGGAATGTTATTTGGTCAGGATCATTTGCACACATTCTGGCCAGATTTTCTCTTGTAGGAGGGAATGATTTTTGGCATTAAAAAATGGGGGGGGGGGGTGCTCCCTATAAGAGAGAATCTGGTCAGATCCCCTATAAGAGAGAATCTGACCAGGATATGTGCAAATGACCCTTGCCAAATAGCATTTCTCTTTTCAATAATAATGCTAATAACAAGACCACTATACAACATTTTAAAACTATTTGAAGAATAGTAACAGACAATTGTAGTTTATTGAGGATAAATTATAAGATTAAGAAATGCTCGTGTTTTTACTTTGGTTTTTTTAATTTTTTTAATAAAAATATTAGATAAATTATATTTTCACTGAATTAGAAAAACCTTGCTGCATATATACTATGGTTTAAACTTCATCCGAAAAATCTTCTTTCTAAAATTAGAAACCCATCGGTAAATGCACAATATGTGACTCGCATGAGGCAAGATCTTATTATTGCATAAGATCTCGTTAGACAACCACTATGTCTATATCATTTCTCATAGAAAGTGCGTATACACTTAACAAAACGACTTCTTCTTTGAAGAGTCAAGAGGGATAAAAATAAAGTCTGGTCTTCCTCAGTATCCATTTTAAACTTTATCCGATTGACATTTGATAACAATTCAAGTGTCAATCAAAGTGTCAAAAATTCGTGTACAAATAGCAAAATTCAAATTAGATTTCTGTCTCTGCTCCAATCTTGTACATATTGGAAGTATGAATGATACAAAAAATACTAACACTAGATTGGAGTTAGCTAACCTCTAAAAGATGCAATAATGTTTAGCAATTCATTCGCTTTTCCAAATGTGATTGATAGGATTCTTAAATGAATCAACAATATTTTATTTAAATAATCAAGTTTTGGTCACATATTTAAACAATATTTTCACAAAATGACGCAAATTTTCTTATTACATAATTATAATCAACAAACTCAACTCACATAGCTTGGATTTTCTCCTCGTATACTCTCTAATATGGATGCTAAACAGGAACAAGAGAGAAAATGATTACTTATGGATTTCCTCGAAGGTTTTGAGGCAATTGCATCATTCTAGAAAATTGCACGTGGCGATCACTTAGCGGTGGATTGGTAACTGATTTTGTTATGCATTCATGTGTTAATCATTGGTTTAGAAGCCATGCTCTTCATATTTACCCATGTGCGTTTTATTGACAGCTTTGCCACCATAGAGAGGAATTGTTCACTTCCTGCTGTCTGCGAGCCTTCAACGTTTTAGCTACCCTCACGTACATTTAGACTTCGCCTACAGGGGCGTGAGCTCGTAAGATAATTTTCTTGATTCAACAGTTTTATTGAAGTAAAACTTATCTTAGTTGAGAATATATTAATTTTATATGGTCAAAGAATCTTGAGAAACACTACATTGAGGCTAAATCTATCTCCACCATTGCACTACACTAGTCTTCTTTTTCCGGGATAATCTAGGCCAGACCATCCAGCAACAGAGTAAAAGATGTCATTTAGTATTCTTCCCATTGCCATTAGAAGTACATATAAATCCCATGATTCAACTGACCAACATCCTTCGCCACAAAGAATTCAATATATCTATCATCCACACCAAATATAGTCTCCCAAATCTCTCCGAATTCACTGCCTGATGGTTTATCAGAAACCGAAGCTTCCACCTCAGATATAGACTCCTGCTAAAACTTCACAATGAGAAATGTGTTAAGCCATTCTTGATTGCTTGGCTCAATTATTATCGGATTATGCTGATGACCCTATAGCATGTACAATTACGGATGCAATTTGACATTTCACACAGGCTGTGGCTGACAAACTTAAGATCCTGAGGATTGTGCTCCAGATAAGCAGTACCGATACACTATTGGACTTTGTAGCCCTACCACTTCTTCTAGATAAGGAATACCTCTCTTGGAAAGGTCTGGTTATATCGTAGTTCCACCTTAATCCTTGTGTTTTTTTCCATTGTTCTCTGTATTTTTTGTTCTTCTTGAAACGTATCTTGAAGAATTTTCAATGAATCAACATTCTTTTCCTACCTCAAACTCTCTGCAAGATGCTTGATTTTAAAAAAAGTTATTCTTTTTCCTCATCATTTCTTGAATTTGCTTTGAACTGATGAGGGAAAGAGTACTCTGTGCCTGAGGCCATAATTCATTTCTTGACCTATGGATTTGAGTAGCTTTTATCATCCATTTCTTGTACAGGATCTGATCTGGATGCAGCAGTCCTGGAATTCTGAAAGTTAAGGATATTCCAACAATTGCAACGCGCAACAAAGAGGGGCCATATGATGTTATAACTAATAGGGTGTTATAACTAATAGGGTAAGACCAAAAAAAAAAAAAAAGAAGCATCAGGGCTCATTTTCAACACATTTAAAGAACTGGAAGAGACTGAATTTGAAAAACTTCAAGAACAGTTTTTGCAATTGGCTCGTTTCATAAGTACTTTTCACCCTACTCAAGCAGTTTATGGACACAAGATCGAACTTCTATCTCATGGCTCGATACACAAGCACCTAAGTCAGAAATCTATGTGAGTTTTGGGAGTATTGCAGAAATGCATGAAGAAACATTGATTGAAGTGGCGTGGGGATTGGCCAATAGTATGCAACAATTTCTGAGGGTTTGTGGGCCTGGATTAGCCTATGGCTCAGAATGGCTGGAACTTTTGTCGAAGGAAGTGTTGGACGCAATTAGTAGAAGAATCTAAAGGCGTGGCCTGACAATCTAATTAGCTAGCTATCACCTGGTCTGCAACAAGAATTATACATTTGACGATCACATTTAATTGGGACTATCTGAATGCATTTTTGTTTTTACTAGAAAATGTTACTAAAAATTCTGTTTGTAGATGCCAAATTAGGTTTATGGTCGATCAGATTATGGAATTTTGATATTTGATCCAAAAATAGGCTCTGATTAATAGATGAGTTCTCATTGTTTAAGCTCCTTTTAGAACGTGTTAAGAGATATGACTTTTTAACTTTATAAAAATCTTCAAATAAACTTTCATCTTCTCATTTTAACTTGTTCCAAAAGTTTGAAACACGCAGTTCTATTAATCAACGATTAAGCAATGACTATTAGAAGTGTAACCATCATTGATAGAATCAACAAATAAATACAAAAAGGCCGTGATCGAAAACGTTGTCCGCGGTGATGCGAGCCTCTCGGTAAAAAATGACCTCCTTAAGTGCCCAATAAGAATATAGTGGAATATTATTAATTTATTTTATTTAACTGTTAAGTTGGTGGAAAATGTCTGCTAAAAACGAATTTGCTATAAAGCTAAAACATTGGGAAAGACTCCAAAAAATTTAAGTTTTTTATAACAAACAAAATATATCGGAAGTGTGATGCTAGATATGAAAAGGTTGGCCAGCTAATGTTATAAATGGAAAAAGATAGTTCCAAGATGAAATTAAGCTATCAAAAATAAGAACACCAAGATTTTACGTGAAAACCCCAAGATGAGAAAAATCATAGGCAGAAGAGGAGAATTCACTAAATCAAGAAACTAAAATTGTTTTACAAGATTTGATGCACTCAATCTAAGTTTAACAATTCTTCTCAAGTTTTTATTTCTCTCCAATGTTTTTCAATGTTATGAAGAGTATTCAAGTCATGGCATATGTTAATATGTATAGGACCTCAATTATAGTGTTATGGATGAAATAGAATACAAGAATTTTGTTAGAATCACGAAATTGATCGCCAGGTGGTTAACACCGTCGCTCAAGCGATAGGCTCGTGAAAAAAGAGCGACAGATGTGGCACTCAAACTCTGCTTCCTTAGCAGTTGAGCATTGTGTTTTGGGACAAATTCTTTTATTTAATCTGTTTTGGTGCCTACCCGGAAATTAAAAAAATGAAAATCATTGTTACCCATACACATAAATATGAAAATAAAACAAGAAAAGTCGAATAAACAAAAAATCATTTTCGATAAGTGATGAAAAATGTAATTATGTCAAGTTAACTTAAAAAAAACGAGCTCTTTGTCATTACTAGAGTCACCTTCTTCAAGCACATATATTGCACAATTTTTCTTTTTAGATGGTGCATATTCAACCAAATTTTGATGGAATTTGTGCGTAAGAAATGGAAGGGTTTTTTCAATTCTAGAATTGAAATTGAAAGAAACTAGGTGTGAAAGATTAAGTTGAGTGTTAAATAGTTTTGATAACATTTTTCTTTGAACAATTACCTTGTGCATCTCATGTGAAGAAAATAACATTAAAATTCTAGAATTATGTATAAAGTACAATATATGCAAATGGAACTAGATCGTGGTCGAATTAAGCTACAACCATTTCCATACCAGTAAAGAACTTTGACATTTGTATTTGTCTGTTTTTAGACTTCAAATGAAAAATTAGAAAAGCTAGGGAGATTCATATAAATAATTGACAAGTGTATTTTATACACTTATTCAGGGCCTTAAACAATGATATTTAGTGGCTTCTCTGATGAACTATAGTCTAAATTGTTATATTTGGTGTTGAATAGGTAAAATTCAATGATGGTTCAAGAAACCCGGAATAAGAGCAACATCCAAAGTTCAGGGGATCAAAATGTAAATATTCAAAAGTTATGTTGGGCATCACAATGAAGATTCAAGAGTGATTTGAGTCAATTGGATAAAGAAAGACATCAAAATGATGAAATATAATCAAAGTATGATCACACATCAAGTTCCAACAAAAAAAATTTATGCATCGTTTTCAAACTCCCATTTTTTACATATCAAATGATCGAATTTGAAAATGGTATTTGAAGAAAAGTTGTAGCTCTTTAAGTTATCTTTTCAATGCATCTTAAATCGCCTCAATCGGACATCGGAAGAAAAATGTATGGTAAAAAGATTGAATACTATACAGTACAATCGAAGCTGACAACAACACTTAGGCGATATCCCGCAACGCCCAAGCGCCTCGCTGTCGTCAAATAGGATTTTCAAGTGAAATTCATCTTTTTAAAAGCCCAACTCAACTAAAACTCTTCCAAAGCTTGAATAAGACATAAATAAAACCCTAGAGAAGAGAATTGGGGGGAGGGATTTCATATATTGAGAGACAAGAAACACCATTGGAGAATCAAAAGAGGAATTCAAAGAAGGAAAATATCAAGCAATTAAATGTTTAGCACATTGATTGGAAAAGGAATGAGATATTGGTGCAAGAATTCTAATTTTTCTTCTACTCTTTACTACAACTCCAGTGTTGCATTCTAAGACTATTTATTGTTTTTTGTCTTTCGTTATAAATAATTAAATCCATTGTTAGGACGAATAATTCAACCAATTGGGATCCTTTATATTTGTTTATTAAGATTCTTGGTTTTTATTGTTCGATGTGTTGATTTTACTATGGAATGAACGCATTAAATTACTTGTTCACTAATTTGATGATTTCGTAAATCCTTTATGAATAGAGATATGGGTTTAGGATTTAGACCATGTAGTAAAATCTGGTACATTGGTATAAAGAGTAGAGATACCTATACTGATTATTGTGGTCATAATTGAATTTTTTTCTTTTTTTTTTTCTTTTTTTTTTTTAAGCAAATACCACTAGTGTGGTTTATTTTATATAATAAAAAGCAGGAAAACAAATAGAGGAGGGGGGCATGGACCTGACCTCCAGAAAATGTAAATTGTAACAAATATTTGAAGATAAAATGCAATCACAGTAAACAAGACACGAACAAAAACTAATGAAAGGTACTCAAGGGTATTCCCGAGGGTAAATCTTCGGGTGGTAGTACATAGACATTGATCGAGTCATGCGTCTGGTTTGAAACATTTCCGGATCATAGTAGTCTGCGATGTCTGGCTCGCTCGTTGGAGAGGGGTCTCGCCTGCGTGTAGGAGCCCGCTTTGTTGATAAGTACTGTTCAGATGGTGGTGCACTGAATGTCGGGCGAAAAGCGGGTGCATCTGATCTCATTGTACTAGTCATAGGTGCGTCTAATCTCATGGTGTTCTGTGCTACGACATCTGAATCGTGGGAGATTGACCTGCTTGCTGTAGGGACATCGTCCTCTGCATTTTGCATGCAGTTTCCAAGGCCCATGCCATCCATGTCTCTCTATATATGTTCTTTCACCTTATTATGTGTAGGAGCTGTGATAGAAGGACTAGGTGAAGGTGTATGCGTAGGAGTCTTACTCACAGAAGGTCCCTCTCCAAAGAGCTTAAAAACCAAGTCCTCAATAGCAAATCTCATGGTAGATCCAACTTTCATTCCATGGTCCTTCTTAAAGTGATCAATCAGCATATGCTTGACACCATGTCGCTCTGAGCTGATCTCAGCCAACAACCCCTGTGCAAGAGTGGTTTGAGGAACTTTCCCGATACCTGATCCCTGCGCTGACTGAGTACCATCTGTGTGTGTCTTCAATGGTGGAGAACTCATATGCGTCAGCTCAGGGGGTACATCAGTAGTAGCTGTGGGAATAGGAGCTATGGAAGTAATAATAGGAAAAGTGGGTACCTCGATAGGAGCATTTGGAGTAGGCTCAGCAACTGAATGAATATACGGAGGTACCTCTGGATCAACTGTGATACGAGTAGAGGTAGGAACTGTCGATGCAGATTCTGACTCTGTCACAACTGCGGTAGTAGTAGTGAATTTTTAGGACAAGAAACTCGTTTAACTAAGTTAAATTTGCATAGAGATATGTAATTTAATTAGTTAAATAGACTCAATGTGAACTCGAGAGGGGTAAATTAAATACAATAAGAGAATTTGACCGAATACTACGTTAGATGTAAATCTTAATTTAAGATGTAAATGTGAACAATAGTGAAGTTATTCTACCCTAACATCCGTCATTATTTGATTTTCAAATCAATCGTGCGTGTATCCATTTATTTTCTTGTATTTAGATTCAAACTCAGATCCTACAAGTTTTTATCTCATCGAATAGTGGCTAAAGAAAAATGGAATTAAGTGCTTGAGTATAGTTCTCGTGGGATAGACAATCCAGACTCTTAGGTCCACTTACTACTTGTTACGGTCCGTACACTTGCGGAAATAAAATTGGCAACAATAGTCACTGCTACCAAAGAAGACTAAACAAAGAATATTAAGAGAGACCACCCAAAATTAAAAAAAAAATCTCTTCCATTGCTCTACAATAGAGTCTTCTTCTTTATGGATAATCATAGCTAGAATATCGAGCAACAAAGTAAAAGACACCATTTAGAACTCTTTCTGTTGCCATTACAAATAAATTACATGTTTCAACTGGCCAACATTCTTCACCATAAAGGATTCAATATTACTATTATTCACACCAAACATAATTGCCCTAATCTCTCCAACTACCCTCATTTCACTCGAGACTTAATTCCTGATTGCTTATCAGAGCTGAAGTTTTCGCATTAGAATTTGTATTTCTGCTCAAACTTCTTAACCACAAATGAGTTAAAGCCATTTTGTGATTGTTTGGCTCGACTTTTATCGGTTGATACTATAGAATGTAAAGTTACAGATGCTATTTGGTATTTCACACAAATGGTTGACCGTTGGATAAATTGTTTTAGATAGTAGATAGTTCGTTTGACCAACTTTTGACCAATAATTTTAGTGGGTCCCTTTACTTAAAAAAAAAAAACACACTCTTTGGCTGAGTGTACTCTACTCCACGAGTAGATTAATGTATTAGCTATTAAATTGCATGTCGTAATAGGTTGTGTTTGTTCAAGACAACTTTTCGGCTATTCTGTCTTTTGGATACAACTTTTCAACTTCTATATATAGACACCCATAGGCCAAATTCTATTCATTCCAAAATCAATTCCAATTTTCTCTCTTGCAAATTATTTTTCTTCCTGCATTATTCTATATTGTACATTTCAATCTTGAATATTATTTTCGTGTGTTTTAGTCCTCCAGTTTTAGATCCATTTATGTATTAGACGAAGATGAACCCTACTGTTTTATTTATTTTAATTTAAAACAAGTAATTTAGTTTAGTTTTTGCGGTTCTTGATTAATTTTGCATACCCATTATATTATTTAATTGCTTGATCACAAATTAAATAATTATTTGTTTGTTGTAGTGTTGGAAAACTCACAATAAATTTAGAACGCGCAAAATTAACTTATGTATAATAGATGTTAGGAATAACATTTATCACGTGTAAAATTATATAAATAATCTAAAATTTGATGCTTTTTGGTCATTCAAATCTGGTGTAGGAATCTACTCAAGTCATGATTATAAATTTATAATAGAATTAATTTATCTTGAAAAATAAAGTTAAATATATTGGCTTTATCAATTGTCAAGAACACATGAATATGATTAAACTACACAATTGAGACTTAAAATAGATAACAATAGGCGAATTCGAATTCTAATACAATTGTCTGTAAATTGATAAACTCCACACTTTTACATCTTTCTTAGATTAATTTAACATAAATCAAATCAAACTCTCTTTTATGGTATATACTTCAAATTTCATACATAATTAGTAAACTTGAATTGAATTTATTCACCGCGGGACGATAATTTTTAACTCATTAAGCCCTTATTTGAGCCATATTATTTCAGCAAGAATGCATTTTTGAATAGTGTATTGATGAAAAATATGTGATAAAAAAATAAGAAAAAGTTTTGAATTTGCATGTAATATTAATTTATTGAAAAACGTTTGATTGAAATGATATCAAATCACTGTTTACTGAAATTCTATTACCTATGAATGATCCCGTACGCTCAAATTCTATTACCTATCAATGATCCCGTACGCTTATGAGAGTTTACTGAACAATCAATAATGAAAGTTGTTACAAGATTTTGATGACTCTCAATCAAGATCTAATGTTATGTCACTGCTATGAAGATGCTACAACTCATGGAATACACATAAAACACTAACAATATTGTTATAGACAGAATGAATAGCTTAAAACGTGTCAAAACATGAAACGAGCCTGAGCTTAATAACATTGGCATTCGAGCGACAACCTCGTGAGAAGCAAGAGCCGTGTCTAGTGTTCAAGTGTCAAACTCATGGGCAGCGACGGCGATACAGCACTTAGGCACTGCAAGCGCCTCATCCTTGTTGATTTTTCGTCCTTGCTGCTCGAATGGCTCTAGTTAGCAGGTTTGTACCTAAAATTACTCCTTGGTCCATCTTTTGACTTTTTAAAGCCCCTCTCAACCAAATTACCAATATCCATTGGAATTTGGGTCACATTTCAACAATTATACAACTTGGAACAAATTCTAATAGAAGGAATTACTCTCCACTCTTCAATATACAACTCTCCACGTCTTGCACACAAGCCCCTAATTCAACAATAAATACCAACCAAGTCCAAGCAATGTTCAGACTTGGCTACATAGAGTGTCGTTGTCAACATATCAACGATATTCTCGTTGATATCAACTTTGTTCACTATAATATCACCACAAGCAATCACATTACGCACAAAATGATACCTCACATCAATATGTTTTATCCTCTCATGAAACATCTGGATCTCTATTAGAAAAGTAGCACTGTAACTGTCACAAAAAGTTGTCGATATATAAAAGTCTTCATTGATTTTACCAAATAATCTCCTCAATCGTATAGCTTCCTTACAAGCCTCTGTAATAGCCATGCATTCTTCCATTGCAGTAGACAAACAACGCGACTTTATTAGCCTTCCAAATGATAGCACAAACACCAATGATAAACACATACCCTATAAGAGATCTCATTTTATCAAGATCTCCTGTAAAATTTGAATCAACATACCTAATGATTTTATCTGAACTTTTCTTAAAATACAAACAAGCATTAGTAGAGTCACTTAGGTATCTAAAAAGTCACTATATTGCTTTTCATTGTTCATTGTCAGGATTTGCCATATATCTACTAACTATGTGTACTAAATATGGACGTGCACAAACCATAGCATACATAACCGATCCAATTGTACTTGAATAAAGAACATGTGACATGTAATCAATGTCTTGATCTGACCGTGGACACAAAGCAGATGACATTTTAAAATGTATAGCCAAAGGAATCTTAACAGCTTTTGCATTCAACATATTAAACATGCAGAATACTTTCTCTATATACCCTTTCTAACTTAAGTATGATTTGATAGCCTTCATATCCCTCGAGATATCTATTCCAAGGATCTTCTTTGCTACTCCCAAATTCTTAATGTCAAGCTCTTTTAAGCTTAGATTTCACTTTTCTTACCTCTACTTTCCATCCGGGGGAAAAAAACATAACTATCAAGCTCCAAATCATGCTTAAAGTATTTATTGGTTATTTTGATGAATTATGGTTTAATTCTGTATGTTTTTTAGTTACAAATCGGCATAAATGATGAAATAAGAGAAAATGGTATAAAAGGGCTCAATTATAATAGATTCAAAGTTTGGGAACTAAAGTGCAAATATTCCAAAGTTTTTATAGATCTCACGATGAAGATTCGAGAGTTCTAGATGTCAAGTAAATGAAGAAATAAGTTAAATAGATTAAATATAGACAAAGTATTATCAAACATCAATTTATAGCCGAAAGAGTTATGCTCCGAATTTTCAGTCACAAATTGAGTTTCATTTTTGGCATAGTACATGCTTGAATTGGAAAATGATATCTTAATAAGAACTGTATATCTTTGCATTCGCTTTTTAATGTAGTTTGAATTGCCTTAATCAGATACTGCGAAAAAAAGTTATAACAAATATACTGAAGGTTCTTCAAGAGCTAGAAATAACCCTAGGTGTGGGCTTGATCCTCGTAAAACGGGAAAAATCCTTTTTCCTTTCCTATTTCGGTATCGTTAATTAAATTTTTTGGCATCCTATATGTCAAGTGGCCGTCCAGAACAAAGGCAACCTAGTTTTCAACATAGAAGAGCGAGAAAATTGGGATTTTTTACATTCAAGGAGTGAAACTGCATCTTTTGGTGTCGAGCTTCAAGCGAGGGATTGAAGTTTTCACGTACTTTTCAAGTTTTTTAGTCTCAAATGATGTCGTTTCCCATTCTTTTGTGTAATTTCCATATGATAATGTTAGGCTAAATCTTTTATATATAAAATGGATGATGAAAATGTTGATTAATAGTTTTTAATTTAAGTCTTGTTATTTGAAGTTAATTCTTGTTTTCTTGATTAAATATGCATGAATTTTATGTAGTTCGAATGTTTGGCCATCATTTAGATAACTGGTTGCTTATTTGTAGTATTGAGAGATTCACAATAAATTGGATACTATGTATTTAACACTGGATAATAGATATTAGAAATAATGTTTATAGCGTGTGCAATGTGTAAGATAATTGTGTGATTGAATGCATGCTTTGCATATGAATTCGAATTGGGAATATGATTAGGTCGTGTTAATTATAGATTTAATATATCGTAAAAGAAAATATTTGATATTAACAGATTATTGATTGTCATGAACAGATTAATCAAGCTAGCTTACATAAGCTGGGAATTGGAACTGGACTTCAATATGTGAATTCTAAAATCAAATACATTCATCTCATCTTTGGATAAAAACCAATTTTATTTATTTATTTACTTTTACAGTTCAAATTAGAATAATAACAAAAAATAAATCTCTTTTTTGATACATTATACTGAATTTGATTAGAACTAATAAACTACAATTACAATTATTCCTCATGGATGATACTTTTAACTTTCTAAATCTATTTATCAATGATTTCGTATGCTTATGGGTTTTGTCAGATCAATTTCTTTTCCTCTTGTATAGAAATCATCCATTTGCTAGAATAATTGCAATTCATTGCTTTCGTATATGTAACAGGCTCGTAAATATAATCAATATTTTCCACCACATTCAATGCATAAGCTACCAAGTCAGCTTCTCTATACCTTTTTGGAGGTCTAATATCCTTTTGAAGTCAGTTTTAGCAATCGAACATTGCGGTACCGTCGATGGTGGGGCAAAGTAAAATATCCTTTACTTCTATACTAGACTAAGTTGAAGACTTTGGTCCCAATCCTGAACCAATCTCAAACTCCACCTTAGTGCTTTGTTTTTGCTGATTTGTACTACTAGAGAACCCTTTAGAGGCAAATTTTGAACCATTATATGTTTATTAAACACAATAGTTCTACTAAGCGCCACCTTATTTATTTCTGGATACCAAAGTTTAAATCCCTTAACCCCAGATTTTCAACCAAGAAAGATGCAATTTTTAGACCTTGGTTCCAATTTCCAATTGTCTATATGAGCATACATAGGACATCTTAATATTTTCGAGTAACTGGGAGGAGTGCCAGACCGTACCTCTTATGGAGTCATTTTCTCAATAGCAACTGAGGGTGAACGGTTAATAAGAAGAAAAACTGTAAAAGTAGCTTCAGTCTGAAATGTCTTAGGCAACCCAATATTTAAAAGCAAACATCGTACCTTTTTCATCAAATTCCTATTCATTCGTTATGCCACACCGTTCGGCTGTAGAGTATTACGCACTGTCAAGCTCCCCAAACTCCCTTCTAACTTGCAAAAACTATTGAATTTCTTCGAACAAAACTCTAATCCATTATATGTGTGAAGACATTTAACCTGCTTTCTAGTCCTCTTCTCAATCATTGTCTTTCACTCCTTAAAGGTAGCAAACACATTATTTTTCTTTTTCAAAAAGAAAATCCAAACTTTTCGAGAGAAATCATTAATTATTGGCAACAAATAATATGCACATCCTTTAGAAGTCACCCCCGTCAATCCCCAAAGATCGAAATGGATATAATCAAGTGTTCCCTTCATATTGTGGCTTCTTTAATAAATCGTTCTATCTTCTATTTTCCAAAAATACAATGCAAATAGAACTTCAACTTTATATTATTTTCCTCGTCAAGAAGTCCTCTTCTGCTCAATTTTACTATCCCATTCTCACTCATATGCCCAAGTCGCGTATGTTAAAATTTAGTAACTTCTTCATCTGATAAGGACGAAGTGGTGATCGTTGCATCTTTAGATCTGGAACATGACTCACATCATTAAGTGTCATGATGGCCCTCGTCAAACATCTTAATCATAACTTATCCAATTTCAGCTATTTTGCAAGGTTCGTAGTTTTTTATAATCACAGCACCTCTCGAAACAATCTCATATGTTGTAAGCTAGTCCCGATTGGAATACATATAGAATGTACAAGCTGAATCAAAAATCCATTCCTCACATGGTTTGGAGTCTCCACCAGAAATCATCTGAAGCTCTCATTTGCTTTGAACATCTTCTATAACATTACCTTTTCCAGTATCCTCTGTTTTTTTTCTCTTCTCCTTTGTTGCAGCCATTTCATTCCTATTCTACAATTCGTAGCAATCAGCTCAAATGTGTCCCTTTCTTTTGCAAAAGTGACATACTTTTTCTCTATATTTAGACTTCGATTTGTCTATCATATTACTACCAAGATTCCTCCCATGAAAAACATGCTCTCTACCTGACCCTTTGATCTAACCGCAAAATGCTTTATCTTCTCCTCGGCGTCATGACCTTATCAATTGTGAGAGTGTTACGACAGTAGAGAATAGTGTCTCTAAAAGTCATATATGAAGACAATGGTGAACGTAACAAAATGAATCGAAGATCCTCTTCATCAAATTTAACCTCCATTATAATTTCTATGAAAATTGTCAAGTGATCCTTATTAAATGTATTTTCGGACATGAGGCGAGAATAAAAATGCCGCTTCAAGTATAACTAACAAAATTTGTCATACAAGGTTGCTCCAGTTTCAACCACATCATAGTGGGATTTTTCTCCTTAAGAACATCCTAAAGAATCTTGTTTGAAGGTGGAGATGAATTTGTGATCGGGTCTTTCGATCCATACTCTACATTTCCTTCAATGTCAAAGTAGAATGCATTTTATTAAATCCTAATTGGGCATCATCCAAATTTATCTACGCAAGCACAATTTGCATCTTTAATTACTATAACAAAAACCTGATGTTGCGATTCAAAAGTAAAATATCATATTTCATCGTTTCCATAGCCAAAATCGGGCTCACTCTAATAGCAGCTTGTTAGAGATAAATGAGATAATATGACAATATGAAAAATAATCCAAACACAAGAACACAAGATTTTACTTGGAAACTGAAGACGAAAAAAAATAAGAGGAAAAGTATTTTTTATAATCAATAATGAACGTTGTTATAAGATTTTGATGCTTTCAATCAAGATCTAATGTTTTCTTAATACTATGAAGAGGTTACAACTCGTGGAGTACATATAAAACCCCTGACAATAGTGTTATAGATGGAATGAGCAGCTTATAATGCAAAACATTCCTGGGCCGAATAACATCGGTGCTCGAGCGACGACCTCGCGAAAAGTCTAATCATTTCATGAAATAAGATACAATGGTTAGAGTTCATTTCTTGATTTATGGATTTGAGTAATTCTAATGATCCATTTCTTGGATTGATTCCGAACTGTAACGCACCAAATCAATTATCCTTTTTTTATTTATAAAACCATAGACTTGAAGTATTACCAAAAACCTTCTTTATCTAATTTAAGAGTAATACTCTTTTATACAAATTTTTTTAGGTTTGACCGATAAATTTATAAAGATAATCCAACAATTTAAATGTTAATTTTCATACAAATTAACATTTTAAAAAACTACAATTGTAGACAGAAATTTAAATTTAACATAGAATGCCCAATGCTCAAACACTAAAAAAATAATAAAAATAACGTGTACATAATTAAACATAAAGATATTCTTAAAATAAAATTTGGCAATAATCATTTCTAAAATTTTTACTTGGTGACCAGATAAACATCATTCGGTCAATCTTCTACGCTTCTATACGACCCATTCTAATTTGAAAATTTGTTGTGAGATTAAGTATTTTGAAAACACTAAATAAAAATACGTGCATATTCTTATTAATATGATATAAATATAAAATGACAAAACATACCGATATTCTTTTATTTAGAGCAAACTTGTCACGACTTCCAATAGCTCAAGGAATTTCTTAAGAATTCCTATATCTGGTAGGATTTACATATTTGACCTAACGGTCTATTTCGTAGGATTTACATAGAAATCGACCTGAAGGCCTTAGAGTATTTCATGCCAAAATTTATGTAAATATCAAGAAAATAAGAAGTTACCTCTTGCACAAAGTATTCTTACCTCAATTGATATAAAAAATTCTAAAAATGTACCTTAAGACAATAATTAAAATTTGACAAAAATGTTTTTTAAGAGAATGAGAACCTAACTTGTGAAATTTTGCATGTAGTGGGTGAAATAAAATAATTCTCATTTTCAACAATTGTGTGTGTTAATGATATGATCCAAGATGCGGAAGTCACGAAAGCAAGTCAGAATCAAGACGCGTTGATTATCGAAAAAGACCTGATGACGAGATCGAGAGTGAAATGAGTTAATAAGCAGTGTGGATTAAAATGGGCATAACTTTTAGCTCGGGTGTCGAATTTTCGCCCATGAGTACAATTCGAAATTTTCACAAAATATCGCACAAGGAGGAGGAGATTTTCAAAAATTAACTATCCAACCGCATCGCTTAAAAGCCATGCGATCGCATAGTCTGTTATCGAGACAAAACTGAGGCTAACTATTTGTTCTATGCGATCACATAATACAAATTTTTGGACGCGTTTTCAATTTTTAGTGACTTATCTAGTTTCCATAAAATTTGATTCTAATTATTATTTTTCGTTATTTGGAGCATAATTTCCGTCCAAAACAATATTTTTAGGATTGGTATAAATACTTTTCTCATTATTGATTGTAAGAATTTTGATATTATTGAGAATTAATTTAAGAGGCAATTCTTAATTTCCAATCTTTGTTCTTCTTAGAACAATTTTCGAACTTATCAAGGCGCTTCTTCGTGGCGTTCAAAATCTGGGTGTGAGTCTTTGGTTGCGTGATCAAGAGGTTCTTCATATTACTATTAATGTGGGATTGCTTGGTTCGTTATCTTGGGATTCAAATCTATAAATCGAGGTTAATTCTTGGCTTTTCTAGGGTTCAACAATCTTTTGTGAGTTCGTTAGTGATCGTGCTAACTGGGTTTGCATCAATTAACGTAACTTCACACACAAACACACATCCACTTGTATGCTTACCAATCAACCCAAACGTCTATCAACCCAAAACGTCAGAAGGTTAAGTTTGAAAATTCAATAGATTAATTAATTCATTTTTTATTTTAATCAATCATGTCTAACAGTTGAGGGTGGAATTCAAAAAAGCTAATTTATTATCTAATATTATTTACATATTTCACCTAATGGTGTGCCCCATAAGATTTACATAGAAATCGACTCGAAGGATTTAGAGTATTTCATACCAAAATTTATACATATATTAGGCAAATAAGAACTTACCACTTGTACAAAGTATTCTTACCTCAATTGATATAAAAAATTTTGAAAATATTCCTTTAGACAATGATTTTGAAAATTGACAGAATGTTTATAAGAGAATGAGAACCCAACTAGTGAAATTCTCAACGTGGCCGGTGAAATAAAATAATTCTCATTTTCAACTAGTGTGTATGTGTGTGTTGATGTGTGAAAACCACTTTCTGCATGGCTAAAGGAAACACTTCACACACACATATCCACTTGTATGCTTACCAATCAATTAAAACTTCCTTTAACCCAAAACGTCTGAATATTTTTGAAAATTCGATAGGTTGATTAATTTATTATTTATTTCAATCAGTCACGTCTAACAGTTGAGTGTTGAATTCAAAAAAGCAAAATTTATTATCTAAATCAATGAATTATTTATGTTTCATATATAGAATTATAACACCATTTCAAATTCCAAGAAAAATCGTACTTGAATTGGGATTACTTTTATTATTTTAATTTATATAAAAAATTTTAATAAAATAATTTTATAATAAAATATAGGATTTATAATACTTTTCTTTCTATCAAAATAACCCAGATATAACTAGTCCTAAATTATTTCTTCTTTAGCCAACTTATGTTATTTAATACGAGGTTCAAATAAAATATATGATAAATTTTATTAAATAAATAGAAGAAAATAAATCATTTTTGCAAATAAGTAGGTTAAGCTAATCTCTTTAACTTTTGGACTTTAGTGTGTTGACTAGGCTATATATGGCCTATTCAACTTGTTAAATGACCAACATTATATTTAGGTTATTGTGAAAATAGTAAATAAAAATTTCAGGTGTTATATCCCTCTTCCATTAAAATAATTTCGTACTCAAAATTACCTTATTTAGTCGAAAAGCTCTGGGTACTTGGCTTTTATTTCCTCTTCTTTCTCCCAAGTAAATTCTTCGACTTTATTACTTTTCCATAGAACCTTAACCAATGCAACTTCTTTATTTCTTAATGCATGTACTTTCCTTTTGATAACCTCCAAAGGAATCTCTTCATATATTAGATTCTTTTGTATTTCCAATGAGTCATAGTTTATCACATGCTCGAAATCATGCACATATTTTCTAAACATTGATACGTGGAATACATTATGCACTAATAGTCCAGTTGGCAATGCTAGAAGGTACGCTGCATTCCCAATTTTGTTTAGAATTTCAAAAGGACTTATAAATCGTTGTCTCAACTTTTCCTTCTTGCTAAATCTAAGAACCTCTTTTATTGATGCAACTTTTAGAAACACTTTCTCATCGACTTTAAATTCTACCGACTTCTTACGTTGATCTAGATAACTTTTCTGTCTATCTTGAGCAAACTTTATTTTGTCTTTAATTTTATCAATTACTTGCACTGTCCTTGAAATAATTTCTGGACCCAAAGTTCAATTTTCTTTGACTTCATTCCAATGAATTGGTGGTCTACACCTTCTACCATAGAGGGCTCATAGGGAGCCATGCCAATAGTAGCCTGAAAGCTACTTTGTATGCAAAATCCATTAATGATAAGTGTGATTCCCAACTACTTTCCAAATCCAAAAAACATGCTAAGTGCATGTCTTCTAAAATCTAAACAGCTTTCAGACTGTCCATCAGATTGAGGATGATAAGCAGTGCTGAAATTTAACTTTGTCCCCATAGCTCTTTATACGCTCTTCCAAATTTAGAAGTAAATCATGGATCTCGAAATGAGATGATAGGCGCTGGAATTCAATGCAGCCTAACAATTTTTTTAATATATCATTGAGCAAAATGATCCATGCTGTAGTTCATTCTTACTGGAAGAAAATGAGCTAATTTTGTCGATCGATCCACAATTACTCATATTGCGTCTTTTTGCTAACTTCGAAAAACCTACAATAAAATCCATGATATTTGCTCACATTTCCACTCTGAAATTTCCAATGGGTTTAATGGCCCTGATGACTTCTGATATTCTGCTTTAACTTGCTAACATATTATACATTTCTCAACAAAGTGACTAATCTCCATTTCCATATTTATCCACCAAAATATATCGTAGAAGTCTCCATACATTTTTGTACCATCAGGATGTGCGGTATACGGGATGGAATATGCTTATTCTAATATCTCTTTTCTTATCCCTTCATCATTTGGTACACATAACCTTCCCTCGAATAACAAGGCATTGTCATCATTGCAAAACCTTTTCTTTTACTTGTTCCAATTTCTGTCTTAATTTTTCTAAAAAATGGGCCATTACCTTGGGCATCCTTGATTCTACCCCTAAGAGTAAGTTGAATCTTTAATACCGTAATCCTTAGAGTAGCACGAGTTGGTGGAATGACAACTTCTAAATTCAATTTCTCGAACTCCTTTGCCAACTATACTTGAGTTGTGAAAAAACTGCTAGTTGTCCCATTATCTTCCTACTAAGATCATTTGCGACTGGATTTGCCTTTGGCTTTTACTTTCTTGCCCTGCTTATGTTCTTTCTTAGGTGAGTATGCCTTGCTTTTGGAGGCAAAATGGCTTTCTTGGGCACATCGATAACATGAAATCTTCCTAAACAAGCACTCCTCTCCACTGGTCTTGTTGCATTTAGGGCACAATAGAGTAACTTTATTTGATTTGCTAAATTTTGATACAGATCCCGATCCTATACTGATCTAATTAAATTGTCCAAATTCTTGTCCTTTATTTGACCTATTCCACTTTCGTTTTCCCTAGGATTCATTACCTTGCTTAATCATCCGATCTATTTCTAGACAATTAGAAATTGGTTGAGCCTACTAAAGCACTTCACTGTATGTAGTAGTATTGTGAGATGCCATGATTTCTCCAATATCTGGACACAACCCTAGTTGAACCTCCTAGCCTTCTTTGGCTCGATGTCTACAAGGTGTCTATCATACCTTGAAAGTTATTCGAACTTTCTTTCATATCATCAAATGATATCTTTTCCTGTTTCAGCTGTTAAAACTCTATTTCCTTACGATTCCTCAGCGATTGGGGAAAGTATTTTTCAGTTTTTCTTTAAACTACACCTACGTTGTATTATGTTGTTGTGCTTTTGTTCTAGTTCGTGAAGCAAAAACCCACCAATGAGCTACTACTTCGACTAGCATAAATTCGGTACATGACACTTTCTGTGTGTCAGTGCATGCCATGTGTTTGTAGATTTGTGTCAGTCCTCTTAACCACTCTTCGGTTGCCAAAGAGTCTGCCTTACCATCAAAAAATTGAGGCTTGAACAGTGAAATTGCTCTACAATTGAACCCGTAGTGTTGGCATTTATTGGTCTGTTATGAGGAAGTACTGGTGCGAGTGCTTAATTCTTACCAAGTTCGTGAACCACCCTCATCAGATCCCTAAACATAGCTGATAGGTCTTTTTGTCTTGCCATTCCCTTTAAGTTAGCAAAAAAACTGTCTTAGAAATGTTGAACAACAAAGTAGCTCAATATGATCAAAGATAATTAAATTTGTTTTATTAATAATACCCCTTGAAATTATGATATATAATAGTTTTACAAATTTTAATTTCTAGTACGATGAAGGAGAAAAATATTACACTATAAAGGAAATACAATCTATGTTTCAAATCCGTACGACTCCTGCGAATCTTCTTTGGTGGGGCCTCATCCTTAAAGGAGTTTTCTACCTTGGGTCTGGACTCTATTTCTATTTCGACCTATATTACAGGTTATGGCTTATGATTATCCTTTAACTCCAACCCAAAGTCATCTTCATGTTCCCATTCGAGATCTTCTTCTAGGTCCGTCTCATACTCGGGATCGAGATTCTCTATCCCATCTTCTACCTTGTCTACAAACTCATCTTTTGGCTCTAGTTGTCTCATTCCACTTGTATGAAAGGTTCTAACAATATATGCCAAACTCAATCGTGTTTGGGTACTCTAAAGGGTTACCTTGTAGTATCTCTTCCCTAACCACAACTCCCATATTTCTCCATTGAGGTAAAAATGGGGTATGAGGTTATTTACAGTTTCAATATGCGTGATCTCTAATCCTACATCCACAGCTACTCTCTCACATATGTCTTGAATGTGTTCAACAAGCAGACGAGTAGGATCAATCATGTAATTCTCATAGAATTGGATTATAGACCTATGGTCCACCGTTGCTTTAAAAGATGTGATCTTTCTAGCGGTCTGATAAGTTCTGCCATGCTTGTCATATAAATATTCAATTATGCTTTGTGAGTCAAATTATACATTATAGTCTTGCATTTTTAATATAATGACAAATCATCTTACCTTCATTAAATTAAAACAAAATAATAACTTGCATAACATATTTCATTCTAAACATTATAAGCATTTCATGAATTCAAACTTAAATGATTTATAAATCATACTCAAAAAATAAAAAGAAACAAATATTTTATTCCGTACCTTGGGTTCTTTGGACAGTAGTTGATGGCCGAGTTTTAAATGCCATGGTCTCGTTCAAATACTTCTTTAAAATATAAATATAATCACAACATAGAATCGTAAACAAAGAACATATAAACACTTTTTATTTTCTTACACAATATTAGATTATTTCTTCTTTTTTCTGTCACAAGGATAATAAAAAAATGCAAGAGTAACACGTGAATATGAATCCGTATCAACTAGTGCACTAGAAGTCAATAATAAGATTGAATGTTACTGTGATTAATTTTGGTGACAATCAACTCCAATTGTTTAGTTGTGAACTGTAATATATATGGTAAAGAGAAATGGCTAAACAATTATATCCAAATTTCAGTTAGTTCAAAAAATAACGACAAATAAATAAGAGATTATGATAGTAAACAGAGCCACTTATGTTGATTATAATATAATTTACAATAAAAAGTAAAACTCCTATCATAATTCAAAACCTAATTAATTGGTTATAGGATTTGAAAAGTGGGCTGCATAAATAATCAATGTCAATGAATGAGATAAATCATAGTTTTCAGACGTGAAAATTTTGGCAGAATACTACCGAAACTTGGAATTTTTTAAAAATTCAGATTTATATGATAATGATAGATATACTAATTGGACTTGATTAAAGGATGAACTGGGTTATAAAATAAGTTTAAAATAACTCGAAACCTTCCAGTGAATTTATTACGTTTCAGCAGAAGACCCAATATCAGATATTAACAATCTTGAGCAGAATACATGTCAACATCAATGAAACCAATAATACATTAGGACAAGGGGGCAACCCCAGCCAAGTTGATCGGGCAATTGGACTAGCAATCGTGAGGTTGCTAGTTCGATTCCCGTTGGAGCTGCCTATTGGCCTTCTTGATTTGAGCCGGTCAGCTATGGGTAACCTAGGCTGGTTTACTTCCTTGTGGTCCTTTGTCGGCTAGGATCACAAGGCAGGTTTTACCTAGTGTGCACTTTCGGATAGCGGTTGCGGGTTCCCTTGTCAACAAAAAAATAATACATTAGGACAAGTCTGCTTACTAACGATGCAAGTGGCCATGTATTATTATTTTTTAACCGGTCATTAATAGGGTAACACAGGAAATCAAAAGAGGCATTAATTGAGTTTACCATCGAATTTATTGTTGCTGAGAAAAGTCAGCAGTGGAAATTTTAATTATATTCTAATTTTAGACCTTAATCCATAAATTTATAATTAAGGATCAATGAGCGATAATCTTTAAAGGAAAATCAAGAATTTCATAACTTTGTGCTTTGATACCAAGTTGTAACGCCCCAAATCAATTACATTTTTTAATTATTTTTAAAAACATAGACTTGAAGTCTTGCCAAAAATCTTACTTATCGAGTTTAAGTAGAGTTCCATTTTTTATTTTTATTTTTTACAAGTTTTTGAGATTTGATCGGTAAGTTTATAAAGATAAACCAATATTTAAATGAAATTTTTCATATAATTGAACATATTAAAATACTATAATTTAAGTGGAAATTCCAATTTAGCATAGAATGTCTAATGTTCGAACACTAAAAAAAATACTAAAGATAGTGCGCATATAATTAAACATAAAAAGGTTTTTATAATAAAATTTGGCAACAATCATTTCTAATATTTATATTGTATGCTTATCAATCAACTAAAATATTCTGATGGTTAAGTTTGAAAATTCAATAGGTCAATTAATTTATTCTTTATCTCAATCAGTTACGTCTGACCGTTGAAGTTGAGTGTGGAATTAAAAAAAAAAAAAAATACTAATTTATTATCTAAATTAATTACATATTTGACCTAACAATCTATCTCGTAGGATTTACATAGAAATCGATCCAAAGGCCTTAGAGTATTTGATTCCAAAATTTATACAAATATCAAGAAAATAAGAATTTACCACTTGTACAAAGTATTCTTACTTCAATTGATATAAAAAAAATTGAAAATATCTCTTGAAATTATAATTAAAAATTGATAGAATGCTTGTAAGAGAATGAGAACCCAACTTGTGAAATTTTTAATGCTGCTGGTGAAATAAAATAATTCTCATTTTCAAAAAAGTGTGTGTTAACGTGTGAAAATCACTTTTTGCATGTGTAAAGGAAATATCTCTCTCCCTCTCTCTCTCTCACACACATCTTGTATGTTTACTAATCAACTGAAACGTCTATCAACTTAAAAGATGTTACGTTTGAAAATTCTCACAATTGAGTGTGAAATACAAAAAAACTAATTTATTATCTAAAATAAGTTAAATATTTGACCTAACGGTCTATTCTGTAAGATTTACATAGAAATCAACTCGTAATCCTTAGAGTTTTTCATATCAAAATTTATAAAAATATCATGAAAATAAAAATTTACCACTTGCACAAAGTATTCTTACTTCAATTGATTTCAAAAAATTTGAAAATAATCCTTGAGACAATAATTAAAGATTGACCCAACTTGTGAAATTCTTAATGTGGCTGGTGTAATGAAATAATTCTCACTTTCAACAAATGTGTATGTTAACGTGTGAAAATCACTCTTTGCATAGGTAAAAGAAACACTTCACACACATTTATATATCCACTTGTATGCTTACCAGTCAACTAAAACATCTATCAACCCAAAACGTCCGAAGGTTAAGTTTGAAAATTCAGTAGGTCAATTAATTTATTCTTTATTTCAATCAATCATGCCTCACAGTTAAGTGTGGAATTCAAAAAAGCCAATTAATTTATTATCGAAATAATGAATTATTTATGTTTAATATATTAAATTATAACTCCATTTCGAATTCCAAGAAAAACCGTACCTAGAAGTGAGGTTACTTTTATTATTGAGCCATGCTATGTGCACAGCTCGGCACATAGCTTCCTCACATCGGGAGGGCCCGCGTCATAAAAAAATGGCGCGGCCCCACAACACAGTGAAGGGGTTGTAAATGGTGCTGTACAAATAGCTTCTTCTTTTATTATTTTATGTATATATAATTTTTATATTATTAAAATATAGGATTTAGAATTTTTTTTATCAAAATAATTAAGATATAATTAGTCCAAAATTATTTCTTCTTGAACTCAATTTATGTTATTTAATACGAGCTACAGAATAAGTATTACATTGATATATTTTATCAACTTCTATGATACTAAAATATTCAAACGAAATAAAATATAGGAAAAATTGCAGCAGCGGTTCCTAACCTTTTCAATTTTTGTAGATTTTATCATAATCTTTATTTTTGTACCAACAAAGGTCCCTAACTCATAAATATGCAGCTAGAGTCCAAATTGATGGACATCAATTTGACCATTAGTTGATCAAGAAAAGAGAACTTTGACCAATCTTGATTAAATTAAAGGGGTAAAATGGTACTTTGTATTTTCCTCATTTTAAATAAGTTAAAAAATTAAATTACAAAACCTAAAAAATAAAAATAAATATATGACCCCACTCCATTCCAACCTACCCATCTTCCCAAATCAAAAGCTGATGAGATCTTTTCTTCTCCGACGAGACCTACCAGAAATCGTCACCACTGTCACATTCAACCAACACCGCTACCACAACTCCAACTCACCACCACTCACTACCAATGTCGTCGCCCTCCATCTCTACCTTTCAACCCATTGAGGTGGTGGTGCCTATGAATTTTGTGGTGGCAATTTGGTTTTAGGTGCAGTTTAAGGGTGGCGTGAGTGGGTGTTGAGGAAGAATATAACTGGAGGTGCTGTCGGGGGTGTTGGTGGCTGATTTTCAGTTGGGGGGGATAGGTTGGGGGTGAAGAAGAAATCATATTTTATTTCTTTAGTTTTTTATTTTTATTTTTTTAATGTGGTCGTTTTAAACTTACCATTTTACCCCCTCTAATTTAGTCAAGATTGGTCAAATTCACTTTTCTTAGTCAACTAACGGTCAAATGAATCTCCAACTATATATTCATGAAAGATTAGGGAACTTCGCTAGCACAAAATGAAAGTTAGGATAAAGTCTACAAAAATTGGAAATGTTAGGAAACTTTGCTGCAATTTTCTCTAAAATATAGGATAAATTTTATAAAATACACATAACAAAATAAATCATTTTTTTCTTTAAATAAGTGAGTTAAGCTTATCACTTTAATTTTTCGACTTTACTGTGATGACAAGGCTGAACATGGACTATTCCACTTGTTGAATGACTAACATTAAATTTAGGCCCATATGAAAATAGTAAATAAAAATTCTGTGTTACACGGACAAACCAGTTTTAGAGTTCCCATCTCTGAAAGTTAAAGATATTCCAACGTTCTAGATGCATGACCTAAAGGAGGCATATCGGGCTATAGAGAATTGGGTAAAAGAAACCCAAAAAAATAAAAAGGATCAAGACTCATTTTCAACACCTTTAATAAAGGGAAAAATTCAAAAGTTAGGCATTTAAGTATGGCATAATTCAATTTTCAAGTTTCAGAATTCAAAACTCAAGCATTCATTAATTAATGGAAAATATTTTATTAATTAAATATATTAAGGTCACAATTATATAATTAATGATCATAAGTGTATACTTACAGGTCATAACTTATTTATTGGTCACATATTATCCAATTAATTAATCACAGATTATCTTATGATCACAATTAAAAAATTTGGTAGATCACAATTTATTTCATAGGTCACAAATTAAAAAACTTATAGGTCACAATTTATTTGTCGATCACAGATCTTTAAATTAGTTGCTCACAAATTATCGAACTTTTAGGTCACAATCGAATAGTTGGTCACAAATAACCAGATGATTAGTCATAGATTAACCAAATAGTTGGTCTCACACACACCACCACCACTACCAACACAGTCTAATAGCACCACCATCACCAACACAACCCTATCGCTAGCAACATAGACATAGACACAGCCCCAACAACCCACCACTACCAACCACCCAAACACCACCAAAAATCATCAAAATTTATCAATCACCACCACGACCACCAACAACATCACACCATGACCACCACCAACATTACACCACTCTGCCTCTACCCTTTCCTTTACCAAAACTAGATCCAAACCAGAACGAAGCCAACATCACCACAAACTCAACATCACCGCCAACATCATGACCACCAACTACAAACACTGTCAACAAAATCACTACACAATCAGATAAAAAATTAGAACGCATAAATTGTAGTAGCAGCGACATCATTGCATACGTCTAAAATGAGATCCAATCAACTGCAGTGCAACGACGTCATCTCTTTTTTTGGCACAGTGCCATGCGTGCAGTGACGTCACAGTACCGCAACATGATGTATTTCGATGACGTCACTTCTTCGGACAATGTTTTTCAGATTTGGTAAAGGTCGCGTGGCGCACCTGGAGGCAGAGGTCTTCGCAGCTGAGACATTCCTGGGTAGAGCACCTAGGGGCAAAGGTTCTCGCAGTCGGCACTACTCTCTTGCAGTAGCGTTGATCCTCTTGCTGGCACCCGATAAAGAAGAAAATGAGGGAATATGTTGAGAAATGAATTAGGTTTGTGAGTTAAATTGGGTTGGGTAGATGGGTGAGGTGTGTAGTTTTTTATATTAATCTAATTTTATGTAAATCGAATTATTATCTGATTTTTGATTAAATAGACCTAATACCTGACTTTTTAATTGAAGAACTTAAATGCCCGTGTTTATGTAATTTCCTCTTTAAGGAACTAGGAAAGCCTAAAGTAGCCAAACTTGGTGAACAATTTCTCATCCCACTTTTGGCAATTGGCCCATTTCATAAATACTTTTCAGCCTCATCGAGTAGTTTATGTACACAAGATCGATCCTAGCTATCCTGGCTGGTATATAAGCACCAAATTCAATAATCTATGTGAGTTTCGAAAGTGTTGCAAAAATGCATGAAGAAAAATTAAACGAAGTGGCAGGGGGTTGGCCAATAGTGTGCAACCATTTCTGTAGGGGGTTGTGCAGCCTGGATTATTCCATGGCTCAGAATGGCTAGAAATTTTTTCTACGAAAGTCTTAATGGCAATTAGTAAAGGGGATATATAGCAAAATGGGCTCCTTAACAAGAAATTCTATCTTATCCTTACACTGGTGGATTTTGCACTTGTAGCGGATGGAATTCGACTTTAGGGAGAATCTGTGAAGGCATCTTAATGATATGCTCGCCTTTCTTTGGCAATTAGAAGATAAATTCCAGATATGTGAATGATATCTGGAAAGTTGGGATTACATTGGAGAAAGCACCGGAAAGAGTCGAAATCGAAAGTGCCATAAAAAACTAATGGTTGGGAAGAAAGGGAAAGATAGGAGGAAGAATGTAATGTGTTTGAAGGAGAAAGTAGGCTCTTGTTTGGTAGTGAATTTAATCTAATTCAAAGTCAATAATCAATTTTAAACATTTTTTATAGGACACGCAACTTTCAACCATACATTTCATTAATTTTTATCAAAATCTACTAAAAATCTAATTTTACCCAACAAAAAGAGGTTAGGTCTTCATTTGAAACCATGTGGTTCTTCATACCAATCACTTAATAACTTAGTTGATTTCATTTCATCTTCAGATCTACTGTTTGATCTTTCTAAAATGTGATTTTGTTATATATTCTATATCTCATTTGAATATTTCTCTAATGATTTGATTGCATAATTTTATAATTTTTTGTAAGCCTATTGATGCTACCAATAATCATACTTGTTGATTTCCTGAGCTTGAGGACTGTGAATGAGCACAATCGTGGTCTTCCGATACCTGAAACAAAGGCAACAAAGTATGTTCTCGTTGCCCCTTCGATACTTAAGTCAGAAAGAAAATTATGTGTGTGAGGGTATAAAGTGAAAATAATGAAAATGTACCTGAACAATGACCCATGGTCCTATATTTATAGTAGTAGGTGACATTCTCCTAGTGTGACTCAACTAGCTGGGTATCTCTATCCAACGGAGTCCTATTAGGTGAAGAAGTTGGACCAATGTCATAATTATGTTTGGGATAGAATCCTTGCGAGAGTCAAGTATTGAAGTAATATGGTAGAGTTAGAGTCCCAACTACATAGGAATCCTATTGGGTCAGTAATAACAATTGGGGGATGCAAGAAGAATATATCCCGAGGACCACTCTTGCTTGAGGACAGGATCATGGAAATGAGGATACAGCAAGGCTGCAAGTGCTCGAGCATTTTTCGAGAATTGGGAGGGTTAATGCTCGAGCAGTACAGGTGGAATCGCAAGGGTTTCTAAGAAATGTCATCGGGATAAAATGTTCAAGCATAACCAAAACTTTCCATATCACTGGCCCCCGTGCATCCGACCCTGGGATTGGGTTAGATTGATGCTGGGCTCGGTCACAAATCTGACATGTACTGTCCTGTTAAATCCATCTACTCTCATGAACACCAACCTTGATAAGACATCTGCCTTGTAGTTGTCAGCCCGGGAAATCTTCACAATTTCACACCTCTTCAATTTTCGTCGGAGACTATGAACTTTTAAGCAATATAAGCTTATTTTTTTCATCTTTCTTCTCGAATGTACCGTCAATCTGGCCAACCACCAACTGAGAATCACTAAAAATTTTGATGCTTTCAAGTTTGAGATTAATGGCAAGTTCTATAGCTATGATGATAGCCTCATACTCTGTTTCATTATTAGTTACCTCGAATTCGAACCTGAGTGCACACTGAATGTCTATGAGCATGTCCGGGCTCACGATGATAGCCTTGGCACCCGAGCTCGAGGAGCTTGATGCCCCATCGACAAAAATTGGCCAAACATCTGTTGTAATGCTCGAGCTCTCATCTGGCCCCCGAAGCTTTAGGGTGAATTCTACAATGAAATCCGCTAAGGCTTGGGCTTTGATGGATGGACGGGGTTTGAATTCTGTGTCAAACTCTCCAAGTTCAATTGCCCACTTTAGTAACCTGCTTGAGACGTCTGGATTTTGAATGATGTGTTTCAGAGGCTGGTTAGTGAGTACCACAATGGGATGAGACTGAAAATATTGTCGAAGCTTTCGTGCTGCCACTATTAGGGCAAGGGCAAGTTGCTCAGCCAAAGTGTACCTAGTCTCTACATCAAGTAGGACTTTACTTACGTAGTAAATGGGTTGCTGGGCTCTGTTGACCTCTTTCACCAAGATGCAACTCACTGCGTTTTGAGACATGGCTAAGTACAATAACAAAGTAACCCTGGGCTCTGGTTTAGTGAGGATAAGATGAGATGTCAATGTCTGTTTGAGCTCCTGAAAAGCCTTTCTACACTCCTTATTCCATTCAAAGGATTGGCTGCCTCTAAAAACTTTGAAGAAAGGGAAGCACCTGTCTGCTACTAGGGACATGAACCTGTTTAGGATTGCTACCCTACCTGTCAATTTTTACACCTCTTTCTTAGTCCTGGGCTATTCCATTGCTGCCAAGGCCTGGATCTTATCGGGATTTGCTTCTATCCTCCCGGTGAGTGATCATGAAGCCCAAAAATTTTCACGAAGCTACACCGAATACACACTTATCTGGGTTAGGTTTCATCCGATATTTTTGCAGGCTGGCGAACATCTCCTCCAGGTCGGATATATGCTACTCTACCTTCTTGCTCTTCACCACCATGTCATCGACATAAGCCTCGATGTTCTTCCCTATCAAATCAGCAAAGACTTTGTTGATGAGCCTCTGATATGTTGTCCCAACATTTTTCAACCCAAACGATATCACCCTATAACAGTATATGGCTGAATCAGCCATGAATGAAGTCTTCTCTTAGTCATCCTCGGCCATGAGGATTTGATGATACCCTAAGAATGCATCTAAGAAGCTGTACAGCTTATGTCCGGATGTGCTATCCATAAGATTGTCTATCCTGGGGAGCGGGTAGCTGTCTTTAGGGCATGCATTATTGAGATCTGTAAAGTCAATGCAGACCCTCCATTTGCCATTGACCTTCTTCACAATAACAACATTAGCGAGCCAATCGGAGTATTGGACTTCCCTTATGAACCCCACTCTCACCAGTTTGCCGACCTCTTCCTGAATGACCACACGTCTTTCTGGCGCAAACTGTCTCTTCCTTTGCTTAACAGGTTTGGCCCCTGGGCTTGTGTTGAGACTATGAACTGCTATTTCAAGGTCTATCACTAACATATCCTCAACCTTCCATTCGAAAACATCGATGTTGTGGGACAGATAATTGACGGCTTCCTCCCGGAGGCTGGCCTTGAGATCCCGATCAATAGTTACTGTTTTTTCATGCTCAAGCTCGACCACTTCCAATTCCTCAACTGGGGCAAGTCTACCCCTTGGCTCGAGCTTGAGCTCGAGGTCTAAAAGTTGCATGATGTATGTACTCATTCCTTGGATGCTAGTAACATAGCACTGTCTGGCAGCTGTTTGGTCTCCTTGAACTACTCCGATGCCATGACCTGTTCGAAACTTTATGGCTTAGTGGAAAGTTGATACAATGGCTTGGATCTTGTTCAGTAGGGGTCTTCTCGGAATGATGTTGTAAGCCATAGGGATGTTAACCACTTTGAAGGTTATGATCTCCGTTACTTGTACATTGTCAGAACTCAAAGTAAGTGAAAGCTCGACGATTCCTTCCGGGATAATGACTCCACCACCAAATCCTTGTAGAGGAGTTTTGACTGCTTTGAGCTATTTTGTAAAGATCCTCATTTTAGCAAAAGCCTCCTATGAGAGTACATTTGCTGCACTCCCATTATCAATCAGAATCCTCTTTACTTCGAAGTTAGCCACAATTGCAGAGACGACCAAGTCATCGTCATGAGGATATGATACTCCTTCCAAATCCCTTGCCCCAAAGGTAATGTCTTTGAGTTTATTACAGGATTCCCTTGAGGTATGAGCATGTTGGCGGGCATATTGCTTTCGCCCACTGTTTGTGTCTCCTCCAGATGCTATGTCTCCAATGATAATATTAATGGTCCCGGCAGTGGGTTGAGCACTGCTTCCTGCTCTAGGCTCTTTCCAATTGTCACGATCATTCCTTGAGTGTTTATCATGACCAATATAATTCCTTAAGAGCCCTCTTTTTATGCGGGCTTCAATTTCCTGCTGTAAGGCTTGACAATCCTCCATGGTATGCCCATGATCTCGGTGAAATTTACAATACTTGTTCCTGTCTCCTGTGTCATGGGGCGACTTCATCCTTGAAGGCCACTTCAACTCTTTCATATCCTTGATCTCTATCAAAATGTTTTCCTTTGTTGTGTTCAACCGGGTGAGATGGTGGCCCTTCATTCTTGTGTTTGTCCCGAGGATGCTCGGGTTGGGAGATGATGTCATGCTATCTCTTGTTCTCGCCCTTTTCGTGAGAAGGACTAGGTCTCCTTGGATTCAGCATTTCTTCCATATTAATGTATTTTTCAGCCCGTTTAAAGAGCTCAGTTACTGTCTGCGACGAGGTCTTAGATAGGGACATTTTGAAGGCTTCACATCTTATGGCATAGGAGAGGGCAAAAATCGTCGCCGTAATGTGAAGGTCAGGTATTTGAAGTCTTTCCTTGTTAAACCTCGTCATAAATAATCATAGGGTTTCATTTGGTCCTTGGCGAAGTTGCATGAGGGAGGTCGCAGTCTTTCTGATACGCTTGCTACTTGCAAAGAAGGATGAGAACTTATCAGCCAAATCTGAGAATGAGGCTATGGAATTGGGGTCCAATGTCGAGAACCAATCCCTAGCAGTATTAGTAAGCATTTGTGGGAAGGCTTTGCACATAACTTGATCTAGCGCAACTTGCAAATTCATGACATCAATATATACATTGAGATGGTTGATTAGGTAGGTCATCCCATCATACTCTTTAATGTGAGAATATTTGAATCTGTTGGGCAGGGGATATGACAATATCTCCGATGTGAATGGAGTGTTAGGGGTAAAACCCGTTGGCCCCCGAGCATTTCGTTACAGGTCAGTTGTAATTCCTTCTTGAATGATTCGAGCAATCTCTCTGAAATCCATAGCAACCGATCTTGAGCCCGAGGCCATTTTACGAATACCCAAGGTCCCAACTCAGTCAGTTGCGGGGTTTGGTGCTCGGGCTCGAAAATCGATCATAAAACCACCATGCTCTGCCTGTACCGGTGAGAGATGTGAATTTCTTTGACTTAACAGCTGCGTTAGCATGGCCACCTATTGACGGAGCTCTTCGAAGCTTCAGTTGTGACGATCGCTGGCTGGAGTGCAAGCACTCCTGATGACTCTTCTTGAGGAGCCATTTGATCTTCAGCATGATAAGGGATGGGAGCAGATGAGCTTGCAGGAGGAAGACCTGATCGCGTGTTAACCATGACTTTTAGTAGCATTTCCCACAGACGGTGCCAATGATGCTACCAATAATCTTACCTGTTGATTTATCGAGCTTGAGGACTGTGAATGAGCACAATCGTGGTCTTCCGATACCTGAAACAAAGGCAACGAGGTATGTTCTCGTTGCCCCTCCAATACTTAAGTCAGAAAGGAAATTATGTGCGTGAGGCTATGAACTGGAAATAATGAAAACGTACTTGAACAATGACCCATGGTCTTATATTTATAGTAGTAGGTGACATTCTCCTAGTGGGACTCAACTAGTTGGGTATCTCTATCCAACGGAGTCCTATTAGGTGAAGGAGTTGGACCAATGCCATAATTATGTTTGGGATAAAATCCTTGCAGGAATCAAGTATTGAAGTAATATGGTAGAGTTAGAGTCCCAACTACATATGAATCCTATTGGGTATGTAATAACAATCGGGGGATGCAAGGAGAATATATCCTGAGGACCACTTTTGCTCGAGGACAGGATCATGGAAATGAGAATAAGTGCTCGGGCATTATATCCTGGGGAGGGTTAATGCTCGAGCACTATAGGTGGAATCGCAAGGGTTTCTGAGAAATGTCCTCGGGATAAAATGTTCGAGCATAACCAAAACTTGCGATATCACCTATAATTCGAGTCTTTCTCTTTGTAATTCTTAAAAAAGAAATAGCCAAGGATAAATATGATAATTTGCCCCCCAAATGAATGATTTCTTCATTTCTCAAATATGAAAATTAGCCCAGATTAAAAGAAGTAATAATGTTTACGAAGTAAACAAAAGGAGTCCTCTGTCTCTTCAGCTACAGGAGCAACAAAGCCGAAGATACCATCAATTATTATGCATGTGACAAGCCTTTGACTCCGCTTATCACTTAGCCTATCCTAGATAACATCAACTTCAAAAAAATTGATTATCCAACCTCCTTCAAGCTTGTCACGATGTTCAAGGCATGCTTCTCGTTGTGGGAGGGGGTTCAAAAGGAGGTCATTGGAGATGGTGGCAGTTCGAAAGCTGGTAACAAAATTTTCGAGAGTGATGTAGGGGAAGTATAAGAAACAAACAAAGACTAGTCGATTCTATTGATACAAACAATAATTCATTAATTTGAGATTAACTACTATACAATTGACAAAAAAATTGAGAAAATTCTCAACAATATTTTATTCAAAACAAAGCTACCTTTATCTTACATATATAAAAGAGCAAAACTTTGTTGGACACGTGTCGTAATTTCACATCGTCTTCCATCTTTCTTTCTTTTTTTTTTTCCACGTTATCGACCATACCTCTTTCCTTCTCCATTTTTTCACATTATCGTCGTACCTCTTTACTTCTCCTCCTCCATTTCTTAACACAATTACGCATTTCACGCAAGAATACATGATTTTTGCACGATGCTACACTGATTCATGAATTAGAGTTTTTCTCTTATTCTCTACCCTAATTGTAAACTTTCTCTGGACATTCATCAGAATTTTAGCTGCCTCATTTGCCTACTTCAAGGTAATGATTTTACGAAATAGGCGTAATCTTGAATTCATACAACCCATTCTTCTTTTCAATTCTTAAGTCTCGTCATTTCTTTTATCTGAGTTCATTTGTATGTAAGTATGTTTTTTTTATTTTTTGTTCTTTTGAATGAATCTTCATTTTTGTTAAGTTTTCATTTGATTACTATATTTATACGGGCATAGCATTAATTTTGTTTGAAAATAACATCCAGATGATGGTGAATGAGCTGATGGAAACGCTGGAGTAATTAGTCTGATGCCGGGTCTGTGCTCTTCTCCGACTTCATTTTAAATTTTAAAATCTTTTTTTTTTTGGTATATTTCATTTTTCATTTGTGTTTTAAAACGATGAAATTTTTTTAATAAATGAAAACCTGACTGAGAGAATAAAAACAATTTTTTTAACAAAAAAGCAAAAAATAAAAATGAAAATAATAATAACAACATTTTTGGGCAAAAAACAAAAGAGAAGAAAAAAGGATCTTTAGCTCCGTGCGTGCATGGAATAAATATGCTTCGTGCATGCCTAGAGCAATATTTACTCCGTGCACGCACAAAGCTGTGCTCCATGCACTCACGGAGCATATTTGCTCCATGTGTGCATAGACCAAAAATATAGTTGTGGAATTTGTCAAAATATTTCAAGAAATTTTTCCAATTTTGAACTCAATTTCATGAATAATTGTCTTTTCTTGAAACATTTAATTATGTCAACTATTAATGAGAAAGACAAGAAAATTCGCGCTTCAAAACATTTTTTAGACACGTAAAAGAAGAAGGGAAAAAATTTAGTCGAAAGCGAGCGTGTTACACGGAGCTGCTGAGCTCTGTGTGAGGGGAGCAGCTCCCCTCACTTTTTTTTTTCCTTTTTCCTTTTTATTTTTTAGTAGTGGTCTTATTATTATAAAAAAATTTTTAATATAAATAATATCCAAATACACCAAAGGTCTGATTTAAGTCGTTTAGGACATACAAAATATAGTATCAAGTTTCATATACATACAAAATATTGTCTAATAACAATATTTCATTAATGTAGATGAATAAACAAAAATTGAACTTTATTCTTTATAAACATTCATTTAAAAAAAAAAAACTAATTTCAAGATTTCTTTCACATTTACAAATGAATTTGTGGAAAATTTACACAGACTTATTTCTAACATTAATTAATCACCAACTAAAGAAACCCCATTTTTTCTAAGGTTTTAATGGTCCCTTCATTAATTTATAGGTTTCTAACATTTAAATTAATTTATAAAGATTTTAATGGTCCCCTTCATTTTTCAAACAAACCCCAGTTTTTCTTTGTCATTTTCTCTCCTTTTAATTTCTTCCTCAAACAAAAAGCAAGTGACAAATACTCCTATAGTTCCTACTACAAAAACACCACTTTTCTCTTGAAACGGCTTCACAAGTTGCATCTATTTTAACCGTGTAAAGGATCTACAATTTTTTTCCAATTTCCAAAGTATCCATTTTTTTTTATTTTTTTTACATTGTATACCATTTTCTAATATAAAAAATTTTCATTTGCAGGCTTTTGTATTTACAAGTATTGGACCATTCTTCTTGCTCAAGGCAATCTGATAAGGACAATTTTTGCATTTTGTTAATTTTCGTTTATTTATTATTATTATTTTTATTATTGTCATGTGTATAGAATTTGTTCTTTATTATTTGTATCAATTTTTGGATATCATAAGAATTTGTATTTGAATTTTTTATTATTTTAGTATTTCTCTGCAGTTATGAAAATTGGGATATCCACATGTCTAGGTCAAGTATAATACATTCAGTTATATGCCTAACATATTCCTGAGACTTAATTTGTAGCTATCACATCTCTATATTCTCAAATACATGCTCTTTCATAGCATTTTCATGCTAGAAATAATGTAGGGTTGGCTAAAAATATTGAGTTGGGAATGTCAACTAAGGTTTCAAGGGAAATGATGGCAAAGATCACTCACAAGTTAATCTTAAGCTAGATAGTTTGACAACTAAGACTGTGATCATGAATTGCCTATCAAGGGAGTGCATCTTTGAGATAACACTGCACAAGATATCAAATTTGAAGCATTTCGTCTTATGGTAAAATTTTCATTTCATAATATAGGTTTCAAAATTTGATTTGATGGTAGATACTTATACAGAATGTCCATTATAAGTTTCAACACTGTTGTCTTGAAAAAGAAATTTCACTAACATGATTTGAAATTCGAGTTTTATAAGAAATCATTGCAATGTAATAGTTGGTCGTTTTATGTTACATCTCTTTCTAAAGCTTATGCAACTTGGTTTAATTAATATAACAAAAGTTTTATAGTCATTCACTTTTGTATGCATATGTTGAAAATCAAAGAGGAAGAATTTTGGTTTTGGCTTCCTAGAGTTCTATTGACATATTTGGATAGGGATAGACTGCACAATTTCAATGTTGAAAAGTGTTGTTTTATCTTTTTATTTTCAAGGTTGCTTAAAATCATTCTCAGAGTTCATTATGTATTACAATAAATTTGGAATTGCTTGCTGTTATTTGATTTTAATACCATTTTACAGGTTCCCTAATGATACTCAATATATTGGAGGAGGCTATTGCGTTACTGGCAGTTGATGATACAAAACATCGTATGTTATCTTCTCTCTCCTTTTTTCATTTTTCCTGATGCTAGAGGGTAAGGTGCTTTACTATTTGTAATACAGAGATCATACATAAGTACAATATTAGAATGTCATGAGGTTCAAATGATTGCTACGAAAATGAGAAGGCAAAAAAAGTGATTAGGTTCAAGAAGATTTGGTTATTGCTCATCCATCATTCTTACAATTTTGAGTTCAAATTTGGTGTCTCCTAGAGTGTTCCTTATGCTCTTAATTAATTTGCCTTACTTTCCGTCCACTTATTTAAAAAACTAATCCTTAATTGTATTTTTTCATCGACTTTTTGCATTTTAAATGAGACTGTTAGTTAAGCTATTTGAGTTTTATTCTTTCGAACTACATTACTTCACAATGTGATTTTACATTTTTAGACAATGATTAGTATGGCAAAAAAATTTAATTTCCAATTGCTTCTAAGTTTAATAAAGACGTTTATTGTTGTAGTGGAAATATTATATTGTGCGAAATCGATCTACCACACCATTTCTTTCAAGTTATCACAACTTAGTTAGGCCATGACATTCGTTTGGTGAGTGTTATAATTATTTTGCATATTGAGAGTATGTTTTAGTAGATGTTGCAGTTGGATCCATCAATTCACTCTCTTTCTATGGGGAATTTATATTTGAGAGCCCTTTTAATATAATCTCCATAGAGAATTTATATTTGAGAGCCCCTTTTTACGTAATTCTAAGGTTAAATTTTTATCTATTTAATTGTATTCCTAATATTTTTATGGCAAGTTCGAAAGAAATTCACTGTTATTAGATTAGCTACTTCTTTAACAACTGTCGTGTATGTCCATTCACAGTCGTCATACACTTATATTTAACATTCACCAAACCAATGCACAACGCACGTTTTCCTTACTAGTACCACTAAAACAAAGCCTTATTTGTCACCAATAGAGGCGAAGCCACGTTCGGGCAAGGGTGGTCCACTGACCACCCAAAAATTTGAACTTTTTCTTTTTTTATCTTTTTTTCTTTTCTTTTCTTTTTTTTTTTTTAAAGTTTCATGAAGTGTTATTCTACGTTTGTGGAGATTTTTTTTGGAGGAAGTACATGAAATTGGAAGTGGTAGAGATTGAGATTAAAAGAGTCAATTAACAAATTATAATACTCAAAGGAAAAACTCAATAAATACAAGTTCACTTCTATATACATGCATAATACATAGAAGCAAGGACATAACAATGATATTGAGTGGAAGATGATTACAATTACTTATTCAAGGTGGTGCTGATATGCGATTCGAGTGTCGAAAAATTGAATTTATTATCGAGATTCACTCGAAATGAGTTCAACCTCGAATCAAATTCGGCCATCGGGGTTGAATTCGCCACTCGAAGCATCCAAATTGATGATAAAGTAGTCAAGTCCCAGATTTGGGACAATGTCGGCCAAGAACGATATATATGTATAGATGAATTTTTTCCTCTTTTGTAAAATGAAATGCGTGTGTGTGTGTTTTTTTTTTTTTTTTTTTTGGTGAAGGTTATTGTAAGACGTCTAGATATGTGTAGTATTAAGAAAATAGGTCAGAATAATTGTAATAATATTATTTATAATTATTTTTGCTAAATTATGTTTGCCCACCCAAGAAAAATATCCTGGATCTGCCACTGGTCACCAACACGGTCAAACTCCAATGGAATTACAATCAAAATAAAAACAATACGCAATCAAATATAATATTTGCTGTTTTTTGCTCAAATTTGGGAAATAAAAGAATTCTACTTTCAAAAGAAAAATATAATTTTTGTTAAAAAAAAAAGAATAGTGACCATTTTGTATTAGGAGTCCTTTCCTTATACTTTAATGCAATCACTAGTTTAAGGTTGATAGATTTACTTTATAGTTCAAGGGATATCCTTCCCTTTCCTTGTACCATTCTGTATTAGGAGTCCTTTCCTTTCCTTATATTTGTTCGACGACTAAAAGGGATATCCTTCATTTGTTCGAAATCTAATTAAACTCTCTTTCGACATCTCCTATTCAATAGCTTAGAAAAGAAATCCGGTATATCAACATTTTAAGTCTTAAAATATTTTCCTTCATGTCAAATTCTAAAAATTGATCTAGTATATATAGAAAATGAGTTGGCAACTTTCCAAATGACTCATTTTGCTAACTTTCCATCTTATCTTTCATGGAGTAGCATTTCAAAAACAACTCTTTTTTATCACAAGAGAAATCTTTCTTCTTATTTGAGATGAAGCATATTAGGAGATACTATGTTGATATTACAGAGAGAGTCAGCATCTTCAGAAAATTGATTCAAATCAATCTGAAAAATTCGTGAAAAAGGTGAATAGCTATTATTTGGTGAAGGCATTTTTTCGGCCAAAAAATTCAAATCAATGAAAATAGTTCTTGATGCACTATTAATTTCTTTTGTACTGGTCAATAAATCTATTTGTAAAAAATTGAAAAAGAAATTGGCAATTCAACACAAAATTTTAGTGAATAATTGGCGCATTTGAAAAATGAAAAATTATTTTGATCAAAACTTTAAATTGTTCATGGTTACCAATCAATTTGTTGACACATAAAAATTCAGCCCAAATCGAACAGCCCAAGGAGTAAAGCCCAATTGGAGGATCCCCAAATCAGATAGCCCAAAGAACGAAGTCCAATCAAACGAATCAAGGTGAAGACCCAAATAAGGGGGCCCAAAAATGCGGTAACGCCATCGCCCAAATTTGCAAGTCGCCTAGAATCTGAACACATAGAGTGCCATACGGTCGCCCAGAGCTGTTATTCTATTCTCGCCCAAACCTTCAAGTCGCCCAAGGTATCAACAGACATAACGAGTCGTGGTTATCAAGAAATGCAGTTATCAAAGCAGTTGTTAAAGCAGCCCTATCACGTTCCACGACTCAAGGAATTCAATCGAAAGAGGTTAAACGATGAAAGGTAATGGCAGCAGTTAAAAGGCAGTTTTCATCACAAAATGGCCACTACGAAGAAAGTGGGTAGTTATAGGACGATCAAGCAGTTTTTAGAGTAGTTAATCACAAAAAGATCGTCTATGAAGTATAAAAGGGAGAAAGGACATAGAAGCAAGGACCGAATCCAAAACTCTCAAACAGAGAATATGTAATTTTCATTTCCTTAGTTTTTAGACTTAAACACTTTTCTTTCAGTAACTCGTGTGCTTGCACCCCTTGGAGGCACGTTGTTTTTCATTTCCAATTGTAAAGTCATCTCCAATAAAAGAACACTCCTTTTTGGGACTTTGTCTCAAGAGGTTTGTCCCTTACACAATCGTCTGATCCCTTTTAATTGTTAGCGACTAACCCGCGCTAAACAATTTGGCACTCCCGGTGGGACAGTGGTGTTAGGTGTTGAAAGTACAAAAGGGGAAACAATATGCCTCAGAGATCCGATAAGGAAGCAGCAAGTCAGGAAGGAATCCAGTCTGTAATCGAGCGATATGAGGAGCAGCATGTCTCTCCACGAACAGATGGACAAAATCAGAGCAGTAACAGTCGTTACGAACCAATGACAGAGTTGAGTCCTCGAACCATGCGTGCATTACTTAGAGAACTCACGCAAGACGTCGTTGAACAGGTAAATCTTCGAAGTATTCATAATATGGAAAGATTTACACAAAATGGGAACGTACACTATGACAACATGGCCAAACAACTAAAGACGTTGAATGAAACAATGAACAAGTTAGTAGGCCAAATATGTCAACCGGCTATACCTCTTAGAAATCACTTTCAAACTAGGACAATTGTAGGACATAATCCCTCGGTCCTAAATCCGAGTCAAGGGGTAGAACCACTTTGTGGTCCCTCTACTTCAAACCAAGGAGGTACTACAGTACCAAATCAAAGCAATGGTAGTGGTGTGCCTAACTTGGGGGATAATCCAAACGTGAGAGATAATGTCCTAAACAATGGACAGAATATTCCACGTGGTAACGAGGGAGTAGATGTTCAGGCTAATGGTAATGGTCCTAATCATGGTAATTTTGTTGCCAATCAAGGACCAAACATCAGGCCTCATGCAAACCAACCGGTTAACCAACCTGTAGGAATTCCATATGACCCCAACGTCATGTTGAGGAACCAGATTATGGAAATCATACAGGATCATATGGTTTTTGGGGTGCGTCCCGTCATTAGCCGACGTACACAAAGCCATATCCTGATTGGGTAGATCAAGCATATCCATGGCCTAGAGGATACAAAGTGCCAGAATTCTCATTGTTTACCGGTTTAGGAGAGGTGTCTACTCTAGAACACATAGGGCGATTCACATTGCAAAGTGGTGATGTAATCGATTACCATAAAATGAGACTTTTCCCTAGTTCGTTAACAGGAGTAGCTTTCTCCTGGTTCATCAACCTGCCAGCAAACTCTGTTCAAACATGGCAACAATTGGAACAGTTGTTTCGAGCTCAGTTTTATAAAACTGAGTCTGAAGTCACTTTGGCCGATTTGGCGAATTTACGTCAAATGCCAAATGAATGGGCAGCAAGTTTTCTCCAAAAGTTCAAGACAGCAAGAAGCAAGTGTTTTGTACCTCTGCCTGAAAAAGAATTTGTCAAGATCACTCAAAGCTGCTTGAGCTTTGATTTAAAAAAGAAGTTTCAGGACAAGGAATTCCCTGACCTTTTCCAGTTGAGTGCAAATGTGATTAGGTATGAGCGACTGATAAGAGAAGAAGAACAAATGAAAAATTCCAGTAAAGGGACTTATTATAAAGACCCAAATTTTGACGTTCATACCATTGACGACGAGTCATACGATCAGGCCGAAATGTGCTTGGCCGAATTGGTCAAAGGGGACACATATACTTGTCCCATAATGGCCAAGCCTAGACCATCGAGCAGAGATGAGCCCATAAAGGATGGAAACATAAAGGCTAGAACGTTCTCGTTCGACGTGACCAAAGCTGACCTTATATTCGACAAATTATATAGGGATAAACAGATAAAGTTGAGCGATAAGCACAAATTGCCAAACCCTGAACAAATTAAGGGTAAAAAATATTGTAAATGGCATAATGCATGGTCACATCTGACTAACAATTGCTTGGTTTTCCGTCATGTATTGCAGGATGCTATTGAATCACGACGAATTACGTTCGATGATAAGAAAAAGATGGCAGTGGATGAGAATCCTTTCCCACAGCCACTTGGAGTAAACATGGTAACATCTGGATTCAAGAACAAGTTACCAAAATTCAAATTAGTCGTAGATGACGGAGAAGAAGATCCTAGACCACATCCCAGCGTCTTTGAACGAATCAAAGGAAAAGAACTAAAAAAGGACGAAGACGTCCTGTGTGCAAGGTATAAAAGGGAAGTAAATGGAAACATGGAGAAACCAGGGACATGGCAGCATCCTCATCGCCCTACCTTCTTCCCAAACATTCAACCTGGTAGAGGGC
>NW_019234550.1:163430-164716 GCF_002742605.1 Olea europaea var. sylvestris
CGTGACATACTGCACGTCGACTTATCACAGGGGGATAATTCGACAGAAAACAAGCAAGAGGTAGAAATAGAGGCTGCCAAAAATGTTATTTTTAAACGGCCAGCCATGAAATTGACTAAACACTTGAGGCCGTTATACGTTAAAACTCTAGTTAACGGCGTTCCAGTGGCAAAAGTGCTTGTCAACAATGGAGCAGCTATAAACACCATTCCATCTAGGACGATGAGAAAGTTCGCAAAAACAGAGGGTGACATGATTCCTACAGAAGTCATCCTCACTAGCTTCAATGGAGGAGCAACTTCAGCTAAGGGAGTTATGCCATTAGACATAACTATAGGTACGACTACTAGGACCACTGTCTTCTTTGTAATAGATGGTCCTACTAGTTACAACGTGCTCCTAGGAAGAGATTGGATACACGGAAGTCGCTGTATACCCTCGTCGCTCCATCAATGCCTGATTTTTTGGAATGACAAAGGCGAAGTAGAGGTGGTACAGGCTGATCATAGGCCTTTTGTCGCGGAAGCAAACTCGATGGAAAAGTTCATGTACAAAGGAAACTATGGACCTGTCAAAGTAGTACAAGACGGGGAAGAAACTCAGGTTGTCGCGCAAAGCGAAGAACCATTCTCAGTGGACGCACTCACTGAAATGTTCAAACAGATGAGGCCAAATATAGTGACCCTGGAAGAGCCAGTAATTGGTAAAAGAATAATTAAGGAGTCTTGAATGGACTTTAAGTTACAAAAGCGAATGGCCAACATTCAGGCCTTCAAAGCCAGACTGATGGATTTCAATAAGGAATGCAATGACAAAGCGAAGGAAGAGACTGCCCTAAAAGCGCTGAAGGACAAGTTGGCAGTATTCGAGTTAGAGCAAAGCATTGGCCGAGAAGTCAACAAGGTAGACTGTTTGGAAGAGGAAGTACTTACAAAAGAACTGGACGACGAAGTGATGCGGATTGCCAAACCTGGATACGCTCAAGCACAAGACCCTCTGATCAAAATAAATATTGGCGATGAAGGAGAAGATCACCCAACGTTCATCAGCCAGATGCTCGAACAAGAGGTTAGTAACAAATTAATCGCTTTGTTAAAAAAGTACAAAGATTGTTTTGCTTGGAAATATGAACAAATGCCTGGTTTAGATAGAGACTTGGTGGAACATAGGTTACCAACTAAGCCTAATTTTAAACCTCATAGGCAACCTCCTAGGCGTTTTGCTCCTATTGTACTCCCTGAGATTAAGAAAGAGATACATCGATTATTGAAAGCAGGTTTTATAAG
>NW_019234550.1:165173-211034 GCF_002742605.1 Olea europaea var. sylvestris
CTTTATTTCTAACTGTGCAGGGCGAACTAAAGTCTTTTCGCCACTATTAAAGCTGAAAAATCAGGACGAATTCGTCTGGAAAGAAGAACATCAAAAGGCTTTTGAAAGCCTGAAGACATATCTATCAAGTCCACCAGTGTTGGTGTCACCAATCCAAGGACGGCCAATGAAAGTGTATGTATCGGCTGAAAAAGAATCAATAGCTGGAATGGTCGCACAGGAAGACCAATTTGATGAAGAAAGGGTAATTTACTACTTAAGTAGGCGGTTAACGAAATGTGAATGTAATTATTCTGCTGTTGAAAAATTGTGTCTTGCACTGTATTTCACATGTACAAAATTAAGGGCTTATTTACGGCCCGTGACCGTTTATTTAATTTCTAAAGTAAATTTAGTCAAGTATATGTTCTCGCGCCCTATTTTACACCAAAGGGTAGGCCTTTGGACACTAGCTTTATCAGAGTTCGAAATACAATATATACCTCAAAAGGCAGTCAAAAATCAAGCTTTGGCTAACTTTCTAGCCGATCATCCATGCCTTGACATGCCTGAAGAAATCGAATTAGAAATCAATTCGTTCGAATTAAAACCTTGGGTGTTGTATTTCGATGGGTCAAAAACCTCTAAAGGTGCAGGAGTAGGAGTAGCATTGATTAATCCTTTAGGGATTTGCTACAAGTTTGCATTCACTTTAGACAGAATGTGCACCAACAATCAGGCCAAATATGAAGCCTTAATTGTAGGTCTAGAACTAATGATAGATATGGGAGTAAGAAATGTGATCGTTAGGGGCGATTCTCAATTGGTGATACATCAATTGATCGGTGATTTTAAATGCTAAAGTGATTCCATTATAAGTCAATATGAGATCGCCCAAGAATTATTAGAGGAATTCGATCAAGTAGAACTTCAATGCGTTAATAGGATATATAATGACGTGGCAAATGAGTTAGCCCAAATGGCTTCAGGGTACTCAAAGGTCTTGAATTGGAAGTCTACTTGTGAGTATGAAACCATGTTGCCCGTAACTCAAAGAAGAGCGAGAAAAATTGAACTTCACTGTATACAAGATGGAGATGCAATGGATTGGAGAACAGAGATCAAAGGGTTCTTTAAAGAACCTAATGGAGGGATTAGTAGGAAAACGAAGCTACGTTTGCTGAATTACACACTAATAGATGAAGAGTTGTTTAAGAAACGCTCTGATAGTGTATTGCTAAAGTGTGTAAATTTGCAAGAAGCCAAGACGATCATGGCTGAAGTGCACGAAGGGATATGTGGAGCTCATCAAGCTGGCCAAATGATGAGATGGTTAATTATTAGGAGTGGATATTTTTGGCCAAAGATGGGAGAACTATGCGTTCAGTATGCAAAAAGTTTTTTAGCGTGCCAAAAGCATGGTCCAATACAAAGGGCGCCAGCACGAGAAATGACACCTATTATTAAACCTTGGCCGTTCAAAGGTTGGGCGATAGATCTAATAGGGAAGATCTACCCTCCATCGTCCAAGCAACATACTTTTGTTATAATTGCAACCGACTATTTCACCAAATGGGTAGAGGGGGTACCTTTGAAAGAGATCACCCAGAAGAATGTTATAGAGTTTATCCGTGATCACATTATTTAGAGGTTTGGAATTCCACAAACTTTAATGGTAGATCACGGAACATCTTTGAATGGGGATCAAGTGAACAAATTTTTAAGCGAGTTTGGGGTTAAATTAGTAAACTCCACACCATACTACGCTCAATCCAACGGACAAGCGGAATCTTCTAATAAGATTCTGAAAAATATCATCAGAAAGATGATAGATGAAAACGCCAGAAATTGGCACGAATGTTTGAACAAGGCCTTATGGGCTTATAGAACATCACCTCGATCAAGTACCAAAGTTACTCCTTTTCAACTTGTTTATGGACAGGAGGCCGTTTTGCCTATGGAAATCAACGTGCAATCGATTCGAGTGTGCTTGCAACATAAGCTGAATGATGATGAGTATGCCGAATCACTAGTTCAAAATTTATTGAGTTTAGACGAATTGAAGTTGGACGTCTTAGATAGGTTGCAAGTTCAAAAGCAAAGAATGGCTAAGTTTTATAATAAAAAAGTCATAGCCAAGTCGTTCAGCCTGGGTGAACTAGTTTGGAAGACGATACTCCCTTTGGATACCAAGGATCCAAAGTACGGGAAGTGGTCGCCCAATTGGGAAGGACCATACAAAATAAACAGTGTGTTGCCTAATAGAGCGTACCACTTGGAAGATTTAGACGGCACCAAGCACGTAAGATTCATTAACGGCAAATATTTGAAAAAATATGTTCCTTATTTATGGGAATGTGAACAGATAAAAACATAATCAAACATTCTGGACAATCAAAAGATAATAAAGACAGAGAGAAATACGTTCGAATAAAGTTCTTTATTATCAAACGTTCATTACAAGAATACAAAAGATACAAATAATGGACGTGCTACAAAATACAACTAAAGTAAGATGATCTCCTGGTTGATCGCTGAGTAAGCTTCACGACGCCTTCCTAAATGCATTGCTGCAATGGTGAGATTGTCGAGTAAGAGGGTGTACTGGCCTCACTACCTTCCTAAATCCATCACTGCAATGGCGAGCAAAGAGGCTGAGAAGCACTCTCAGCAAGCAAAGTGGCCCACAAGCAGCCCAAAAATTGCCTTCCATCATTGACTCCTTGTGAAGAACAAAGAGACGATGGGAAGAATTTTGCAGGAAAGAACTTCGCTGCTGGCCAGAAAATATTTCCTATACCTCTCATACCAAAGGTGACATCAAGGTAAATATAAGGCGGACGGACTAAACAGTCCATTTTTGGATCAGGTTGATCGTCAGAATGTCAAGAAATGGCAACAAATTGGTTTCGAAGAAGAAAATGAAGAGATGAAAATAGAGGATGAAAAATGCGAAACATTTATAGGGGTGTGAAGATGAAGAGACAGAATATGAACAGCCACATTTCCGTCTAATAAACGGAATTAAATAGCCCTAAGTCTTGGGAAAAGTGGTGGAAATATCAAAAGGGAATGTACAAAATTCTTAGTGCAAAGCAGTTAAGTGCTTAAAGAATTGATGACTAAAAAATAAACGTCAAATAAATGCACAAGAAGTTAATGTTTATTAATGATGAACAAAGTTACAGAAGGAAAAATCGAATTACAAAAGAAAAAAGATATCGTATGTCTTAATTACAGTCTACCCCATAAGGAACGAATTCGTTCCCTAAGTTTTTCCCAATCCTCGTTCTGTCGAGAGGAAGTGATGTTCAATTCAGCTGCGACGTCATCATCATCAACTTCCAACTTCTTGTACTGCTCGACCAAGGACTTAGTTCGCTCAATTCCCCGGGAGGCGTTGCGCTTTTTAGCAGCCATCCTCGCCCTGCAGTCATCCATTTTAGCTTGAAGTTCCCTCATCTGAGCAGCCAAGTTAACCATCAAAGAGTCTTCAATCATGATTTCGGAGGAGATTTCTTTCAACTCGTCCTCAGCCTTGTTAATCTCCATACGCAAAGACTCTTTCTCAGCTATGGCTCGAAGATATTGAGTACGCTTGGCCTTTAGTTCAGTATTCTTGGCCAGCATAGAAAGGACCTCGGAGTGAATAACCTTCAACGTCGCTTTAAAATCGGCAGAAAGATTGAGCGATGGAAGCGTCAATGCTTGCTCCAACTTCGCACTCAAGTGCTCAAGTTCATCCTTGTGCCTGGCAGCACTAGCCCTTCCAATATCNCTTGTGAGTATGGAACCATATTGCCCGTAACTCAAAGAAGGGCGAGAAAAATTGAACTTCACTGTATACAAGATGGAGATGCAATGGATTGGAGAACAGAGATCAAAGGGTTCCTTAAAGAACCTAATGGAGGGATTAGTAGGAAAACGAAGCTACATTTGCTGAATTACACGCTAATAGATGAAGAGTTGTTTAAGAAACGCTCTGATAGTGTATTACTAAAGTGTGTAAATTTGCAAGAAGCCAAGACGATCATGGCTGAAGTGCACGAAGGGATATGTGGAGCTCATCAAGCTGGCCAAAGGATGAGATGGTTAATTATTAGGAATGAATATTTTTGGCCAAAGATGGGAGAACTATGCGTTCAGTATGCAAAAAGTTGTTTAGCGTGCCAAAAGCATGGTCCAATACAAAGGGCGCCAGCACGAGAAATGGCACATATTATTAAACCTTGGTCGTTCAAAGGTTGGGCGATAAATCTAATAAGGAAGATCTACCCTCCATCGTCCAAGCAACATACTTTTGTTATAATTGCAACCCACTATTTCACCAAATGGGTAGAGGCAGTACCTTTGAAAGAGATCACCTAGAAGAATGTTATAGAGTTTATCCGTGATCACATTATTTATAGGTTTGGAATTCCACAAACTTTAATGGTAGATCATGGAATATCTTTGAATGGGGATCAAGTGAACAAATTTTTGAGCGAGTTTGGGGTTAAATTAGTAAACTCCACACCATACTACGCTCAATCCAACGGACAAGTGGAATCTTCTAATAAGATTCTAAAAAATATCATCAGAAAGATGATAGATAAAAACGCCAGAAATTGGCACGAATGTTTGAACAAGGCCTTATGGGCTTATAGAACATCACCTCGGTCAAGTACCAAAGTTACTCCTTTTCAACTTGTTTATGGACAGGAGACCGTTTTGCCTATGAAAATCAACGTGCAATCGATTCGAGTGTGCTTGCAACATAAGCTGAATGATGATGAGTATGCCGAATCACTAGTTCAAAATTTATTGAGTTTAGACGAATTGAAGTTCGACGTCTTAGATAGGTTGCAAGTTCAAAAGCAAAGAATGGCTAAGTTTTATAATAAAAAAGTCATAGCCAAGTCGTTCAGGCTGGGTGAACTAGTTTGGAAGACGATACTCCCTTTGGATACCAAGGATCCAAAGTACGGGAAGTGATCGCCCAATTGGGAAGGACCATACAAAATAAACAGTGTGTTGCCTAATGGAGCGTACCACTTGGAAGATTTAGACGGCACCAAGTACGTAAGATTCATTAACGGCAAATATTTGAAAAAATATGTTCATTCTTTATGGGAATGTGAACAGATAAAAACATAACCAAACATTCTGGACGATCAAAAGATAATAAAGACAGAGCGAAATACGTTCGAATAAAGTTCTTTATTATCAAACGTTCATTACAAGAATACAAAAGATACAAATAATGGACGTGCTACAAAATACAACTAAAGTAAGATGATCTCCTGGTTGATCGCTGAGTAAGCTTCACGCCACCTTCCTAAATGCATCGCTGCAATGGTGGGATTGCCGAGTAAGAGGGTGTACTGGCCTCACCACCTTCCTATCGCTGCAATGGCGAGCAAAGAGGCTGAGAAGGACTCTCAGCAAGCAAAGTGGCCCACAAGCAGCCCAAAAATTGCCTTCCATCATTGACTCCTTGTGAAGAACAAAGAGACGATGGGAAGAATTTTGCAGGAAAGAACTTCGCTGCTGGCCAGAAAATATTTCCTATACCTCCCATACCAAAGGTGACATCAAGGTAAATATAAGGCGGACGGACTAAACAGTCCATTTTTGGATCAGGTTGATCGTCAGAATGTCAAGAAATGGCAGCAAATTGGTTTCGAAGAAGAAAATTAAGAGATGAAGATAGAGGATGAAAAATGCGAAGCATTTATAGGGGGATGAAGATGAAGAGACAGAATATGAACAGCCACATTTCCGTCTAATAAACGGAATTAAATAGCCCTAAGTCTTGGGAAAAGTGGTGGAAATATCAAAAGGGAATGTACCAGATTCTTAGTACAAAGCAGTTAAGTGCTTAAAGAATTGATGGCTAAAAAATAAACGTCAAATAAATGCACAAGAAGTTAATGTTCATTAATGATGAACAAAGTTACAGAAGGAAAAATCGAATTACAAAAGAAAAAAGACATCGTATGTCTTAATTACAGTCTACCCCATAAGGAACGAATTTGTTCCCTAATTTTTTCCCAATCCTCGTTCTGTCGAGAGGAAGTGATGTTCAATTCAGCTGCGACGTCATCATCATCAACTTCCAACTTCTTGTACTGCTCGACCAAGGACTTAGTTCGCTCAATTCCCTGGGAGGCGTTACGCTTTTTAGCAGCCATCCTTGCCCTGCAGTCATCCATTTTAGTTTTAAGTTCCCTCATCTGAGCAGCCAAGTTAACCATCAAAGAGTCTTCAATCATGACTTCGGAGGAGATTTCTTTCAACTCGTCCTCAGCCTTGTTAATCTCCATACGCAAAGACTCTTTCTCAGCTACGACTCGAAGATATTGAGTACGCTTGGCCTTTAGTTCAGTATTCTTGGCCAGCATAGAAAGGACCTCGGAGTGTATAACCTTCAACTTCGCTTTAAAATCGGCAGAAAGATTGAGCGACGGAAGCGTCAATGCTTGCTCCAACTTCGCACTCAAGTGCTCAAGTTCATCCTTGTGCCTGGCAGCACTAGCCCTTCCAATATCCATATCCATGAAGGATACGTACTCAAATATCAATTCCTTCAGGAACTTCAAGTCTTCCTCTGAAGAAGCAGCAGGACGATCGGATGGAGCAGGGCGAAACGTCTGAATTTGCCCCCAAGAAGCGAACAAGTCTTGGATAGAACGCACAATCCTGTCAGCATCCAGCAAAGAAGACTGCCAATATTGAAAATCCTCACTACAACGAATAAGGTGGAAATAGAAGTGAGGCAAAAAACTACCTCGTCGACAATCGTAGAAGATGGCGCGCCCTCAGCCAAGCTTGCCACCAACGACTCATCCATTTGTGAGGACTTTCCCTTGTCCGAGCGAGAAGATGTTGCCACAACGGGCAGACTCATAGGAGTATCTGCAAAGCTCAAGAGCAACAAATCAGAAACCAATAGCATGAGCAAAGGTAAGACATAAAAAAAAACTGAATTACCTTCTGCTTCGATGTTCGGGGGGGTTGACGCCCTGGGAAGAAGGTGGCTCATCCATGGGTTGTGATGAGGATTCTGGGACTGAAGATGTCTCTTTAAGCGTAGCCCCCTCATCAACCGGTTTGGATGAAGTAGCCTTAGCAGAAGATGATCGAGCAGGAGTTGTCGATGTCAAAGCCTTTGAAGGAGAAGCTGAACTTTTCTGAGAAATCCAAAAGATCATCAGCACACAGAAAAGTTTCAAGTGTGGAAAAGTATACTTGTAAGTAAACCAATTTAATTACCTTCCTCCTGACAATAAGAGGGGCATCATCATCATCATCGACATCATCCTCCAGAATGGGAGATGCTGAGGCTGGCCGTTTGCGGCTTGGAGCACTTTTGGCCGTAGTAGGCTTGGCAAGGAGGGAAGAAGATGGACGAGCAGATTGTTTAGTGCGACGAGAAGGAGAGAGGCTCCGAATAGACAAAGGAGTGACCAAAACAGGAGGAGAAGAAGAAATACTCGGTTGGTCTAATGAATGAAAGGCACGATTGGCCTCAGTCGCAAATAATCTGCGCTTCACCGATGGCCAGAGTTGTTCAAAAAGAGGGTGAATGGCGTGGCTAGAATTGAAAGGGGCCAATGAAAAATGACTGGTTAAAAGGAGATTACGAGCATCTATAGCCTAGCAAGGAGGAACAGGCCAAGTTTGGCCAAAACCAAGCTTGCGAGCAAAAAATTGGGGAGCATAAATCTCTACCCCTGCCTTGGCATTAGTCCCAGTTAGAATATCATGAAATAGCTCCCTCCCGGTTAAAAACTGAATCCAAATGAGCAGGGAGGTGCTCGCGCTATCTATGGTGGAAGGAGGATGTACATAGTTTGGAGTCAAAAAAGGAGGAAAAGGAAAAAAGGAAGAGATTGAATCTAAGGAATAAAAGAATGAAAAATGTTCCTTCTGGACATATTTACAGGAGTTAGGGGCTCCATAGCTAGCCCGTAACAGCTAGCAGAAGGACGAGAAATGGATGGAGCACCAAGCGATGGAAAATAGGATCTCAACCACAGTTGAGTGAACCAAAGAGGTCCACTGCCAGTGGGAGATGCACCATTCTTCAATTGAGCTTGAAGAGAGGCCATGCCTCTATAAAGGGCAGCCAAAAACAAAGAACATAAATTCAAAGGCCTGCCACGCGCCAATTCGTGCGCTATAGGTAAATAACTCAGAGAGGGCTTTATACTTGGCACGCACAAAATATATTTACAAAGCCAAACTAAAAGGAAGGCCACTCGCTCAGCATGGGTAGGCTCAACACTCGAATGATTGTGGAGGGTCTGCAGGCTTGAATAAGAGTCGGTATAGTTTTTACCAAACGTTGGGGCGCCACCAGAAACTAAGATACCTGGGAAAATGGTATCGCCCAAAGGTGGTAGATTCACCAGGGCCCCAACATCCCTTAACGTAATAGACATGGGGCCAAGAGGGAAAATAAAGGTGTTATTCTCAGGGGACCAAAAACTCAAAGCAATCGAAAAGAGCGCTAAATCAAAAGGAGGGGGCGAATAGAGACTTCTAACAAATCAGAAATCCTAGCGCTATCAAAAAGTGCCTTAGTAGGACCATGACCCACAAGACGAGCATGCCACCTACGAAAAGCTACATCAGATTTAGGCCAAGTGCGAATACCTCTTTCGCGAAGTGGCCCCAGCGGTAGAGAGTTCAGGAATGGAGGACCCTGAGTGCAAGAAAACAGCCGACCCACCGCCACCTGTTCAACTGCCTCTGCATTGTTGAAGAAAGGACCTAAGTAGAACTCATTACGTCCAACGTCGGCGGGTGCGAGAAAACTTGGGGTTATGTATGGGCGACTCAGAAGTCTCTGAAAGTCATCAAAACTAAAGGAATCGCTAGCTTGAGATTGTGAAGCAGCCATTGGAGAAGGAACGAAGCTTTTCAGGGTTACGTAGCAAGGAAGCAAAAGATGAACAGTGAATCGTGAAAGAGACGCAAAAAATATGAGGCGTGGTTTGGTAGTAGTGAAATGGCGTGTTTGGGGTTTATAAGGGTTTGCAAAACGACGCACCTTTTCAAGTTATAGAAGGAAACAATGATTGAAATTCTTAGAAATTTCGAACGTTGCTGGAAACACGAAGTGAATATGGCAAAATTCAATAATTATTATTAATTCTGCCATATTGGGGGTAATTGTTGACACATAAAAATTCAGCCCAAATCGAACAGCCCAAGGAGTAAAGCCCAATTGGAGGATCCCCAAATTAGATAGCCCAAAGAACGAAGTCCAATCGAACGAATCAAGGTGAAGGCCCAAATAAGGGGGCCCAAAATGCGGTAACGCCATCGCCCAAGTTTGCAAGTCGCCTAGAATCTGAACGAATAGAGTGTCATACGGTCGCCCAGAGCTGTTATTCTATTCTCCCCCAAACCTTCAAGTCGCCTAGGTATCAACAGGCATAACGCGTCGTGGTTATCAAGAAATACAGTTATCAAAGCAGTTGTTAAAGCAGCCCTATCACGTTCCACGACTCAAGGAATTCAATCGAAAGAGGTTGAACGATGAAAGGTAATGACAGCAGTTAAAAGGCAGTTTTCATGACAAAATGGCCACTACGAAGAAAGTGGGTAGTTATAGGACGATCAAGCAGTTTTTAGAGTAGTTAATCACAAAGAGATCGTCTATGAAGTATAAAAGGGAGAAAGGACATAGAAGCAAGGACCGAATCCAAAACTCTCAAACAGAGAATATGTAATTTTCATTTCCTTAGTTTTTAGACTTAAACACTTTTCTTTCAGTAACTCGTGTGCTTGCGCCCCTTGAAGGCATGTTATTTTTCATTTCCAATTGTAAAGTCATCGCCAATAAAAGAACACTCCTTTTTGGGACTTTGTCTCAAGAGGTTTGTCCGTTACACAATCGTCCGATCCCTTTTAATTGTTAGCGACTAACCCGCGTGAAACACAATCTGAATTCGGTTTCTGTTAGGGACGTAAGGTGGCAGGTAAGATTCAAACTTTCTTCAAAAGTTGAAATGTTTTTACTTTTTTTTTTTTTTTTTTTTTAAATTTTGTTTGGAAACTTCTTTTGATCAAAGCATTAAATTTTTTATGTTTCCCAATCAATTTGAAAAGGTTTTTGTTTGGGACGTTTGTAATTAGTTGTGAGGTGACGGGACCACAATCAAGAAACATAAAAATCATTCAATTTAATGATTTGGTCAAAAGAATATATGATTATTGAGAATTGAAAGTTAAATCATTCAATTTCTTTACAACTTCGAACAATAATTTAATCACCATCATTTTTAAATACTACAACTAGTTGTTGACAATTAAATAAGGTAAATCAGGAAAATAGTTTTTGCAAAAATCGCTTTTTCAATAACATTAAATAAAATTTCTTAATCCGTGTAAAAAATAAAATCAGCATATATAAGTATGATGGAGGAAGTATTATCTAGAATAATGCTATTTAATGCTAGTAGAGTTACTAGTTGACACTGAGTGGCATTAAATGATAAGATTAATTAAATAAATCATATATTTTTTATATTTAATTGAGCTTTTCATTTAATGACACATATAAATATAATGGGGTTACTTGTAGCACTGCATAACATTATTTTATAATTTATCTTTATAATAGACCATCACCCACATATGTAGTAGATATGTGATATATGTCAAGAAATGATAAAATCAATTAAATCTAAGGATATAAGAATCACTCTATTAGCCTAATGTCTCATTATAGGATGATTATTGAAGATAAATAGTTGTTAATTATATTAAAATACTCTACGAAAAAAAAATCATTGTTTTCAAACTTTTTGCATATCCTTGTATTTGTGTCACAATCTCTAAACCATTGCATTTAGAGGGGCATGGTGGATTAAATGGTGCATTTTTTTCCTTTTCTTTTTCTTTGTATACATTTATATGAGTTGGGATTATTTAATAATAAGATCATTATACAATATTTGAAGAATAGTAGGAGACAATTGTAGTTTAGAGAGGATAATTTATAAGATTTAGAAACATTCTTGCGTTCTTAGTTTCTTTTAAAAAATATTAGGTAAATAACAGATTCACTTAATTAATTTTCTGGTTCTCTCCACTCTTGTTTCTCATAAATTAACATGTCAACTTTTTTTTAAAAAAAAAGAAAAGAAGACGTATTGGAAGTATGACACTTGATATGAAAATGACTAGCACTAGGCTAAATTAATTAGTGAAGAAAGATATTATTATGCTTGAGTTAACAGGAAAAAATTCAAAACTCAGCATCATGGCTAGAGTCATCTTCTTCAAACATTTTGCACAATTTTCTTTGTAGATGGCATGCATTCATTGAAATTCTGAAGAGACTTGTGCACAAAAAAATGAAAGTAGTTTATTTTGAATTTTGGAACTAAAAATGAGAGAAACCTTTAGAATATAATACATTTATATAACACGAAAAATAGTACTCATAATAATTCTGCAAAACAATCAATTATTAATTATAGAAATTCTGTGAATCGACAACAAAACTGTAAATCGACCCTGCTATATGAACAGACTCAATGATAGAATTTTTAATAGGGAAACATGTGTTATTTATTCATTGAACAGTTAAAAAAAAAGACATTCATACAGCTTGTCAACAAATATGGTCAAAAGCCCCTATTCAAGTAGCGTTATCCATCAACTGTAAATAGCTTTCTAGTAGCTATACCTTTCAAAGAAGGCTCTACTTAGAAAAACTGTGCCAAATGAAGACTAAAAGTGAGACACAAAAGTCGAATTAAACTTCAACCACTTCCATACTACTAAAGAACTTTTAATATTTTTATACGAAAGCCTGTGGGAGCAGTCCATATAAAAAACGCGCAAGTCTTGAACCAAAGAAGCATCTTGAGAGACGCCACCTTCAAGCTAAACAATATCCTCCACTGCTCAACGTATAGCACTCGGTTCTTCTTCTTCTTCATGACTAATCATGGCCAGAATATACAGCAAGATGGTAAAAGACGTCGCTTAGTACTGTTTCCATTCCCATTACAAGGACATATAAATCCCATGATTCAGCTGGCCAGCATCCTTCACCACGAAGGATTCAATATTATCATCATTCTCACCAAATATAATTGTCCAAATCTATCTAAATACCCCCATTTCGTCGTACACTTAATCCCTGATGGCTTATCAGAAAGTGAAGTTTCCACAGCACAAACTGAAGTTGTGCATACACTAAAACTTCTTAACGACAGGTGTGTTAAACCATTTCGTGATTGCTTGGCTCAGTTGCTATCTGATGATCCTATACAATGTCTACTTACGGATTCTGCTTGGTATTTCGCACAAGAAGTTGCTGACAACCTTAAGATTCCGAGATTTGTACACCGGACAAGCAGCGTCTGTTCGCTATTAGCCTTTGCAGCTCTACCGCTTTTTCGAGACAAGGGTTACTTATATATGAAAGGTATGTTTTCTTTTTCTTGGATATTTAAATCCAAATGTTTTGAGATGTACTTGGATAAAACCAAAAAGAAACAAGACAAGAAAGCGGTAGAGAGTGATAAGAACGAAGGAAAATTTTGCCATTGTTTGAGCCTCGTTGTTCTAAAAATTTATTTTTTCAAAACTCATTTTTAACTACATATTTTTTAATAAAATAATATTACATGAAAAATCAAAACTTTTACTTAATTTTTAATTACACATTCTTCATTAATCTACTATTCAAAATGCATTGTTTCCTCCAAAATGGGGCTCAAACAAGGGCTTGATAAGTGAGTTGATTATCCCTCCATTGAACTACGTAAATTTGTGTCATCTCTTCAATTTACTTTTCATGTTTGGTGGTTTATTTCTCCAACACTTTTAACCTCTCCCTCCCCCAACAACTAATGCAGGATGGAAACGTGAATAATAATAAATGTAACCTGTTCATAACACATGAATGGATATTTACTTGAATTTCGTTGAAAGGAAATGATAATCCACCAACAATTGAAAAATTGAAATGTCTTATTAATTAAGAATCGAATAATGAAACCGAATTACAAAAAAGTGTACATAGCCTTTATAGGCAAGATTATTATCTATTTTTACTAATACTAAGAAATTAAAATAAGGAAACTAATAAAATCTAATCTAATTAAAAATTTTATTCTAATCAATAAAGAAACTATAGTCCTAATTAAATAAAAGATCAAATCTATATCACAACTATACCTAGAAAAAAATAGAGCTAAACACAAGTTTCTCACTATGAAATAATGATTATCTTATTTCTTTCATTTCCTAATTAGTATTGGATTTTCTCTTGGTGTTGTCCCGCGTTAACAACTCTGAACTCTGAAGTCTGATCAGTTCATGAAATAGGACACCATGTCTAGAATTCATTTCTTGATTTATGGAATATAGTAATTTTTATCATCGACTTCTTGGACAGATTCCGAAATGGAAGAACCAGTTTTGGAGCTCCCACCGCTGAAAGTTAAGGACATTCCAACAATTGTGACCCGAAATATAGAGGAGGAATATCAAGTCACAGCTAAAATGGTGGAAGAGACAAAGAAAGCTTCAGGTCTAATTATCAACACCTTTAAAGAACTAGAAGAGCCCGAATTAGCCAAACTTGGTGAACAATTTCTCATGCCTACTTTTGCAATTGGCCCATTTCATAAATACTTCTCAGCTTCCTCGAGTAGTTTATGGACACAAGATCGAACCTCCATATCCTGGCTGGATACACAAGCACCCAAGTCAGTAATCTATGTGAGTTTCGGGAGTGTTGCAACAATGTATGAAGAAAAAATGAATGAGGTAGCTTGGGGGTTGGTTAATAGCGAGCAACCATTTCTGTGGGTTGTTCGTCCTGGATTAGTCCATGGCTCAGAATTTGAAACCTTGTCAAAGGAATTCTTGGAGGCAATTAGTAGAAGGGGATTTATTGTAGAATGGGCTCCTCAACAAGAAGTTCTATCTCATCCTTCTACTGGTGGATTTTGGACTCACAGCGGATGGAATTCGACTTTAGAGAGCATTTGTGAAGGTGTCCCAATGATATGTTCGCCTTTCTTTGGTGATCAGAAGGTAAATTCCAGATATGTGAATGATATCTGGAAAGTGGGGATTAAGTTGGAGAAAGGGCTGGATAGAGTTGAAATAGAAAGTGCGATTAAAAAACTAATCGTGGGGAAGGAAGGGGAAGATATAAGAAAGAATATAATGTGTTTGAAGGAGAAATTAGATCTTTGTTTGAAATCAGGTGGTTCTTCTCACCAATCACTTGGTAACTTGGTTGATTTCATTTCATCTTTCAGATCTCCTGTTTGATCTTTCTCAACTATGATTTTGTTATATATTACTTCCTAATAGTTTGATTGCACATTTTTGTAAATATTTCCAAGCCTAAAAATTTGGTCTTTCTTTGTGTAATGTTAGTGTTTTCTATCTCTATTCTATCTATAGTTTGAACTCAATTGTTACCTGTATGTGTTTATGGGGTTTCCGCTGGACAGTCCAAATCTGTTCAGCTTGAAAAAGTTATGCCGCAGTTCTTTGAATTTCAAATTTACTACAAGTTCCATGTCTTGATAAATCCAGCTCTTCCTTTTCCCAGTATGTCACTTTCTACTCACCCTTTTCTGCATAAATTCAAATGATTAGCAAATGAGAAAATCAGTTTGAATTATATAATCTGCTGAGAATCAGTTTCATACCTGTTAGGGTACTTCACCAGAATCAATGATTTCCTGAATACGAAAATTGACAAGAACACAGAAGGACTAATGGTTCTGAAGTAAAAAAAGGAATCCCCATCTATTCAGTTACATGAGCAGCAAAACTGAAGACTTCATCAATTATTATGCACTTGACAGGCCTTCCACTGCACTTGGCCAATCCATTGACAACATCAGGTTCCGAAACTCTTGATTTAAGCTCATCATGATGTTCAGGGGTTGCTTCCCAATTGCATTGGCCAGATTCAGCATGAACTTGGGATGGACTTGCATTGGCAATGGGAAGATGAGAATGTGTGGTGGGAGTTCTCGTGCTGATTCTTGAATTGATAGAGCACATTTTGATACGCCCTGCAAGCTAGAAATAGTACTAATACAACTTTTTTCTTCACAATATTGGATGGAATAGTTGCAAGTCCATGACATCTAAACTCAAATACAACACAACAAATTGAGTCTTTTGTAAATTTAGGAATTATTACGTGCATTTGTTTTCATCACATCATTTCGATGCAAATATATAGAAGATTCAAAATTAGACAACCACCTGTTGTTAGTTTTGGTCAGTCCCTACAATATACAATGTTGGGGTCTGTCACATGTACGGTGGATAAAATCAATTTTACTACAAATGTTATCAAATACTCAAGGAAGAGAAAATTGGTTTTTCTTCTTCTACCAAATGAAATTTGACAAGGGAAGTAAATTTCAAATTGTCTTCTTCCAGCAATTGTTAAGTTTGACAAGAAAATGAAGTAAAGTTCAAATTATTCCGCCACATATTACTAGTAGAAAGAGTTTTTTCCAACATGTTACTTGTTATCTTTTTTAGACATTTATTTTACATCACGAAATATGCTAAACGTGTTTAGTATGTAATATTATATTAACAACTTGTACAAATACACCTCATCAAATAAAGCTGCTTTCTTGCAACGACGCCGACATAATTGCGAAATGAGATTTAAAAGTTCACTATAATACATATTACTCAATAATATGATAAGACTCCAATTTTACAATCATATAATACCAGCCATGTATCAATCTTAGCATCAAATAATTAGCAGAAGTGTAACTGGGATTCTTTTCCCCTCAAAAGTAAACCTTATGCAAATTTCCAAGCCCACTTTCTGCTGAATAACTTCAAATTGTATGCAAAAAAAAAGATTCAAATGATGCTCATACAATCATTGCCCTTAAAAACTCAATCAATCTGTCTAAATTATCGTATGATGAACCACCTTCACTGATAGCCTTTCTTGCCAAATTAGCCATGTGATCAGTCGTCTGCAAGAACTCTTCCCTTCTCACCACCATTATATCCCTAACCATCTTCTCTATTATCATTCGATCACAAGTGTCTTTTATATCCACTCCAAGCTTCCAAACCTCACTAACAAACCTACTATTTATCGCCTGATCTGCATAATAAGGCCAGCAAATCATAGGCATTTTCACCGTTATACTCTCCAGAGTCGAATTCCATCCACTATGTGTGAAAAATGCACAAACCGCCGGATGGGTCAAGACCTCTTCTTGAGGTGCCCATCCCACCAGGTACCCTCTCGCCTTTGTACCTTCCTCTAGCTCCACCGGAATTTGTCTCTCCCCATCGTTTCCAATAATAGAATCTGGCCTCATTACCCATAAGAACCTCTGCCCACTATTCACTAGCCCGTACCAGAACTCTGACAGCTCGTTTTGAGTTAACTGGGTAACACTTCCAAAACTCACATAAATTACAGATTTTGTCGGCTGGGAGTCGAGCCAGGTCAAACAGCTGAGGTCTTCCTTCCAGAAACTGCACGAAGCACGCAAGATTTTGCTTGTTTTAGCTGCCAACCTGGCCTTCAAGTGGGCATGGAGTGGACCGAGGGAATACAGATTTGGTATATGTTTCCGTATTTGATCAAGAACTGGTCCTTCCAAATCTTCAAATGTGTTAAGTATGAGCGCTTTAGCTTTAATGCTTTTTCCAGTCTCTATTTTGATAGACTGGAAGCCCGGATCATTAACATCATTTACTCTGCAAAACCCTGGAAGGTCACGGCGCCGGAGAATCCCCTCCATTCCTGGCACACTTTTTACCATTGAATCCATCTCTTCCCTTTTCCAATATGTCAATTTATCTTCATCTTTCCCTACACAAAGATAGAAATAAAAATCGAAATACATCAGCAGGACAATCTATCAAACCACTTTTCGCATACCATCCACATGTTTACTTGGAATGGTACCTTTCAGAGGGACCTCGCCTGCATCAATAATTTCTTGAATGCAAAAATATGCCCAGAAGGAGCACGCTGAAATAGTCCTGAAATAAATGTACGGAATTCCCTTTTCTTCAAGCACAGGAATAGCAAAACTCAAGACCCCATCCATGATGACACAGGTGATAGGCCTTCGAGCACCGGCATCACTCAGACAATCAGTGGACTCCATCAGCCTACGGAACTCTGGTCCTCCAGTTTCTTTAAGACTCAACAGGATCTCCAGGATGCGATCGCCAGAACGGGGGTGGTCTTCCGGCAGGCCATCAGGAATGGTGACAAAGCGAAAGCCCGGGTAGCGGGCGAAGTGGGACTTGGCATTAGCGTGGAGGAGGAGACGATTGTGATTGAAGTCAGAGAGGAGCATGGTAACATGGAGTTCGTAGAGGCAGAGGAGCTCGGCAAGCTTGAGCATAGAGTTCACATGGCCCTGCAAGGGGTAAGGGAAGATGAGAATATGTGGTGGGAGTTCTTGTGCTGATTCTTGGTGGCTCATTTCAGTGTTTCGGTGATCCTAACTTGTGATAAAGCAAATTTTGGTTGTCGCTGCAAGCTATGAAGGGGAACAGTATGAATTGTGATTGAACCTCTTACAGAGGCAAATGGACTGTCATTAAATTAGATATCTTGAAATATTATTGGATAGAGCACAATGGTATCTTTAGAATAGGATCTCGGAAACACGCAATTTGTCCCATATGTTACCTCTTGACTAAGACGTAGAGTTTGCACTTGCTTCTTATAAAGGAGTTTTTGGAGCAAAATACCACCTTTTTTTTTTTTTTTTTTAATTTTGAAAACTAACTTTTAAAAGAACTTATTTCGAATGTACTCTTGAAGGAAGTCACATTAGACCTATTTCGTTTAATAGCTCTTTTCATTGTCAAAAACACTTTCATAAAATTAATTAAGCAAGCTAAAAATTCCCTTTTAACTTTTCGAAAATCATGCAAAACGAACCCTAATTATTGATAAAGTAGGACCTATTTGTGTTGCTGCAAGTTCATCGCCTCTCTATCTTCTTGTTTTTCCAACACATCCCACCGTGTCAGTTTGTCTCGTACCTTTTAGCTTTATTTCATCCGTTTTGCTTTTAACAATGCAAGTGACCATCACATGATAAAGGGTAAATCGGGTATAAACTTAATTTCAATGAAAATAAAAACAACAGAAACAGAACAGGGGAAAGAAAGGAGGTAGAAAAAACAAAAAAGGCCAACCCCAGCCCAATATGAAAAGTGTTGAAACAATTAAGCACTTCAGCATTTGTTAGAAGAAGAACAGCTTTTGAGAGAATTTTAAATTTTTAAATGAATAAAATATTTTTTGTAGAATAGAGTTTCAGTTTATTTGAATAAACAAGATTGACGGTAAAATAGCCCTATTACTGTACAAAGATGAACTCACAAATCTTATCGAATAAAGTCATTTAAAAACTTAAAACTAAAGTCAAATAAAAAACTTTTAAAAAAAGAAAAAATTAATAAAGTACGCTTAGAGCTGGTCGTGCATCGCTTAGTTGCGTTTCGACCGCGCTTTGCAAACTTTTTAGAACCCTGCCTTGTAGAAAGATGTGGACTTTGACTCTTGAGTATGTATGTAAATTGTTTACCAATGGAAATAATTTCTAACACCATTGTTGAGTAGTTCATCAAAGATTATTCAAAATCAGACAACAGTTTTTTTGTATTACTTTCAATATGACGAAGATGAGAGATTAATACACATAAGAGAATATAACTCGATTTTTACAATCATCTGGAATTGTCATTTATGAACCCTTACATCCAGCAAAGCAGCAAATCTGATTGGAATTTCCCAGCCCCACAAACTTCCTACAATCAAATCGTGCCCCTTAAAAACTCAATCAGCCTGTCCAAATTACAGTATGAAGAACCACCTTCGCTGATGGCCTTTTTCGCCAAATTTGCCATATCATTAGCCCTCTGCAAGAACTCATCCCTTCTCTCCACCATCATATCCCTAACCATCTTCTCAATAATCACTCGATCACAAGTATCTTTTATATCCAATCCGAGCTTCCAAACTTCGCTGACAAACCTACTGTTTATCGTCTGATCTGCAAAATAAGGCCAACAAAGCATAGGCATTCCCCCTGCTACACTCTCCAGAGTTGAATTCCAACCACAATGGGTGAAAAATGCACAAACCGCTGGATGGGCCAAGACGTCATCTTGAGGTGCCCATCCCACCATGTAGCCTCTTGCCTTTGTACCTTCCTCTAGCTCCACCGGAATCTTACTCTCCTCATTATTTCCAATAATAGAATCCGGCCTCATTACCCACAAGAACCTCTGCCCACTATTCACTAGCCCATACCAAAACTCCAAGAGCTCGCTTCGAGTTAATATGGTAACGCTTCCAAAGCTCACATAAATCACAGATTTTGCAGGCTGCGAGTCGAGCCAGGTCAGGCAGCTTTTGTCTTCCTCCCAGAAACTGCCTGAAGCACGAGTTATGTCACTTGTTTTCTCTGCCAATCGGGCCCTCAAATGAGTGTGGAGTGGACCGACAGAATACAGATTTGGAATATGTTTCCGATTCGCTGATGGCCTTTTTCGCCAAATTTGCCATATCATTAGCCCTCTGCAAGAACTCATCCCTTCTCTCCACCATCATATCCCTAACCATCTTCTCAATAATCACTCGATCACAAGTATCTTTTATATCCAATCCGAGCTTCCAAACTTCGCTGACAAACCTACTGTTTATCGTCTGATCTGCAAAATAAGGCCAACAAAGCATAGGCATTCCCCCTGCTACACTCTCCAGAGTTGAATTCCAACCACAATGGGTGAAAAATGCACAAACCGCTGGATGGGCCAAGACGTCATCTTGAGGTGCCCATCCCACCATGTAGCCTCTTGCCTTTGTACCTTCCTCTAGCTCCACCGGAATCTTACTCTCCTCATTATTTCCAATAATAGAATCCGGCCTCATTACCCACAAGAACCTCTGCCCACTATTCACTAGCCCATACCAAAACTCCAAGAGCTCGCTTCGAGTTAATATGGTAACGCTTCCAAAGCTCACATAAATCACAGATTTTGCAGGCTGCGAGTCGAGCCAGGTCAGGCAGCTGTTGTCTTCCTCCCAGAAACTGCCTGAAGCACGAGTGATGTCACTTGTTTTCTCTGCCAATCGGGCCCTCAAATGAGTGTGGAGTGGACCGACAGAATACAGATTTGGAATATGTTTCCGAATTTCATCAAGAATGGGTCCTTCCAAATCTTCAAATGTGTTGAGTATGAGTGCTCTAGCTTGAGTGCTTTTTCTAGTCTCTGTTTTGATAGCCTGGAAGCCTGCATCATTAACATCACTCACTCGGCAAAACCAAGGAAGGTCGCGCCGCCGGAGAAACCCCTCCATACCCGGCACACTTGTTACCATTAAATCCATCTCTTTCTTTTTCCAATATGTATATTTATCTTCATCCTTTCCTACACAAACACAGTAATTAAAAATCAATTCACTTTCACCAGGATAGTCCAATTCATCCAATATACAAGTTTACATATTTAATTGGAAAAGAATAGTACCTCTTAGAGGCACCTCGCCGGCATCAATAATTTCTTGAATGCAAAAATTGGCCCAGAAGGAGCACGCCCCAACTGTCCTGAAGTAAATATATGGAATTCCCATCTCCATAAGCACAGGAAGCGCAAAACTCAAAACCCCATCCATGATAACACAAGTAACAGGCCTTCGATCACCGGCATCGTTCAGGCGATTGGTGGACTCCATCAGCCTACGAAATTCCAGTCCCCCAGTTTTTCTAAGACTCAACATGATCTCCATGGTTCGCTCGCCGGCGCGTGGGTGGTCTTCTGGGAGGCCATCGGGCATGGTGACAAAGCGAAATCCAGGGTAGCGGGCGAATCGGGACTGGGCATTGGCGTGGAGAACGAGACGGCGGTGGGTAAATTCGGAGAGGAGCATCGTGACGTGGAGTTCGTGGAGGCAGAGAAGCTCAGCGAGCTTTAGCATAGAGTTCACATGGCCTTGCATTGGCAAAGGGAAGATGAGAATATGTGGCGGCAGTTCACTCATTTCGCTGTTTCGGATGATTCCGGGAAGATCTTGACGGCCGAGGGGGAATAAGTGCCGCTCATATATGGAGATAGACAGCACGTCACTGTTGACGTAAGCGGATTTGAAATTTTTATTCACCACACGTTTATGGTACTAGTGCCGAATGTGCTCGCGCCGAACGTGGTTTACAATAATGTCACGATATTTTTGTGTTCACTATTTAGGGGTATTCAAGGGAATCACCAAGGGTTGTTTAAGCAGCCGCCCCAGTTATTCGATTAGAACTTTTAAAGATTATGATGAAGTTTTTGTTTAATGAGATGATTTATGTGAATTTTGTAATTTTCTTTTAAAATTGTATGAAATTAGTGAAAATCTTTCGCAAACTTCTATGGATTTTCATTTTAAAATTTTTATGTAATTTAAAATACTTTCATTTGAAATAGAATTTACGTAAATATATTACAATAGTTTGAGATTTTTACGTCCGATGTGTTGGTTCCAACAATTCCACTTCCTTTTTCCATATAATAAAAAAAAGATAAAAGAATAAAAATTTAAGACCTTAATTAAATAAATAATAATCACTAAAAAATAAATTTAAAGTTAAACATAATTAATATAATATAACTTTAAAGATAAATAAAAAAATCAATATATAGATATTTTTCATAAAAAATGAATGATAAAAGACAAAATAAGTTATAAGAATATAATTTAATTTTTTTCTTAAAAAATAGAGATAAACAATAAGAGAGGGAAAAAAAATAGAAACAAATATTACCAATGGAAATAAATAAATTTTACTAATAACTCTAGTGTTCGTAGAAGGGAAATGGACAGAGAAATATTTAAAAAATATTAATTTCTTTTTTTTTTTTTTTTGGGTGATGAAAGCCTTTCAAAATCTTATGATTAATAAGAGACAAATTTTGAGATTTTATTTTGGTACTTTTCACTTAAAAGTTAGTAACATGAAGATTTTTAATAAAAGTATATAAAATTCGTTAGAACTTGAATACTTCAAAACTTATAGAAAGTTCTAAAAAGTTTTAATTGAGTAGATCATGACTTATAGAGACTTTTTAAAAGTTTATAAAAATCTCAATTAAATACATCAATACTTTCAAAAAGTTTTAAAAAAATCTATATCGAATACATCTAGACTTTTTACAAAGTTAATAAAAGTCTCAATTAAATACATTCTCAGTAGCCTCTATAGGGGAATTTAGCCCCCGTTTGGCCTCCATTAAATTATATTTCATTACATTCTATTTTTTTCCTCTCCTATTTTCAATTATACAATATTTCATAAAATAATATTACACGTAAATCGAAAAAAATTTCCTCTTTTTCAACCACTCATTTTTCAAAAAAAAAAAAAACAATATTCCACCCATTTTCATTACCAAGTAATGGGGGCCAAACAAGGGCTTAATTTATTAATCGATTATAATTGTCAAATAAATTTTTTATTCTATATTGTGGGAGATTCATAATTACTATTCATCTAGAGCTTGTTTGATCACTTTTTTTTGTTTTATTTAAAATGCATTTTCAAATGGATTAAACCACTTTGCCAACGAATTATGACATATTGACGGAATCCTATGTGGCACAAAATGATTTGATAGAAAAGATATTTGTGTTTCAAACAATTCAATGATACAGCGTTAAATGACATTATGTCAACAATTATGTCTATGATTCTAGCACTATAGTATGAATGTTTTGAAATAATATTTTGATAGAGATGTGTGATTGAAAAATAAGGAACTTTTTTTGATTTATTTGTAATAATATTTTATTGAAAAATGTGTGAGTAAAAATAAAAGAGAGAAAAATGCATTTTAAAAATAATAGGGATCAAACAAGAGATCATCACTTATTTTTATTTATTTATAAATTAATCTATTTATAAATATTTTTCAAACGGATATTAAGCCCATGTTTGGCCCCCCCATTTAACAAATATTATTTTTTTTTTCAAAATTCATTGTCAACCACATAATTTCATAAAAAATTTTACACGTAAACAGAAATTTTTTATTTTTTTTAACTACACTTTTTCTAAATAACACTATTCCATATTTCATTTTCTTACAAAATGGGGCCCAAACAAAGGCTACGTAATAAGTTAATTGTTCCAATAATCAGTAAACTTAAGTTGACGTCTTCAATTGCTCACTACACTTTACTAGGTCGAATTTTAGTTACTAAAACTTCTCAAAAATGTTGAACGTTACTTACTCTGATCACTTCCGTTTCGCTCCTCTAACTAACATGGCAGACGGATTTCGTAGCAAGTGCCCCATCACCATTAGATGCCCAATCCTAAAAGAGGGATAGTCCATGTAAGCAATGGGTCTATGATTGTTTAGTATACTTTATCATGAATTTTGATTTTGCATTATACTTTAACATATATCTTTGATTGTTCATTATACTTTAAACTAATCGAATTTTGATCACTAAACTTTTCAAAGTGTTGCCAGGAGGATATGAAAACATGGATTTTGTTTATTTGCTGTTTTTAATCTTCTATTATTATGTATTTAAAAAGTTCTTTTGAAACTGAACATTTTATTTAATAATTTCACTGATGGAGACAATCAAATTGAACTGGATCATCATTCGCTACTGGTAGTTTTGCTTTTGTTTCATTGGATAACTATACTTTTATTTGATTTCACACTTTGTCTAGAATAACTTCTCATATTTGAAAATAGAACATTTGCTAAAATATTTACTCAAAAACACAAAGCAAGTCAAGATTCTAGAACTAGTAAATTACATTAAAACACGAAAATCTTGTTTGATAGTATTCAATATTGAAGGGAGTTATCATTCACAAAGACAAAATGGGTGATGGTTGAATATGAAAAAGTATGTGGCCAATGTCATGTATGCATAAACTAAAGAGACATAAATTTTGAGCCGAATGGATGAGTAAAAAGTGAGAGATGTACATTAAGGGAAACATGTCGAACGTAGTTGTGAGCTTCAAAAGGGTCGATTCCAAAGCATTATCAAAGTCGAGCATCGATATCTAAAGTTTACATCCATGTTCGATAGGTTCTGCTTAGTGTACATCTCTCACTTTTTACTCACCCATTCGGTTCAAAATTTATGTCTCTTTAGTTTATGCATACATGACATTCGCCAAATATTTTTTCTTATTCAATCATCACTCATTTTGTCTTTGTGAGTGATAACTTCCTTCTAACGCTAAATACTACCTAACAAGATTTCCATATTGCAAGATGCATTTGAAATAGGGCATTTATGAATTATGATCCCTCCGTTGCTTCTCCTTCATAATCTAAGTTATGGGTATCTTGTCAAATTCCAACAATACATCGTCCAAATCCATCTAAGCGAGTGCTGCTCACATCTTGACCTGCCACAAATATAATCTTCTATTGCGATCTAATAGTGGAATATCATACTTCATAGTTACCATCACGAAAAAAATCTCGATCTTCTCAAGAATTAAGCCTGAGTTCTGATACCACTTGTTATGAACTTATTGAAAGTGGAACAATTTCAATACCAATTTGTTATGAAAAGAAAAGATATTGAGAAAAATTATATGAAATAAAAATCACAAACTCACAAGAAGAAAATAATTTGCAAGATGGAGACTTTATTATAATATGAAGAAAGAGAACAAAGATTATGAGTTTACATTGTTTCAAACTTATAATGAGCTGCGTGTCTGGAAATGATTAAGAGGAAATTTTAATGAAAATTGTCGCCATTTAGAATTTCAAAAGCAGCCACAATTATGGGCCATATTTTCTAAAATTACCAATGATTAAGAGGAAATTTTAATGAAAATTGTCGCCATTTAGAATTTCAAAAGCAGCCACAATTATGGACCATATTTTCTAAAATTACCAATGCACCCTCCATGATTTTAAACTTGCCCAACAATGAAGGGCAAAAATGACTATTGGTATAATACTGTGTTAGGTCTGGCAGAAATGGTTCCAATTCCAACGATAATAATATCAATTGTTTGGAGAAATAATTGCTCCGAGACAAGTTTGAGTTTAATAGGGATGTTATCAACTAAGATTTTAATGAATTTTAAAATTCTTTTATTAAAAAAATCTTTATAAATTCACTAATTATTGAGGTACCTAAATTTTAAATGATTTTATTAAAATTTCGATTGGGGACACCTAAATTTTAATAAATTTAATTAAAATTCAATAAAATCTCAATTGAAAATATCTAAATTTGGAATGACTTTTAAAATCCATTGCAATCTCAATTGAGGACACCCTTTAATAACCTAACAAAATTGTAGATAAGAGCCAAATATATATAGGATACAATTCAAGCCATAGAAGTAGAATTGTAGATGAAATAGAATGTCCAAAAGTTTCATTATCTTTATTTCCTTAAGTTAAACACAAATTCTAACTCCCAATAGGCATATAAATAGAACTTCAACCAGAATTTGTCCAATAGACTTCGAATATGATTCCAAAAATATTTCAAATAGAAATCTTTCTAATGCGCATTTTAATTAGAACTCTCAATTATCTTCAATAAATAATTCGGGTCACACCCAAGTTTCAATAGAATATTTTATGGGAAAATTAGGCTTAATACCCTGAAAAAGAAAAAAAAAAGATTAATTCATTACAATGAATTAAGTGCTCGTTTGGTAGCCAATTTTTTTAGCAAAATGCATTCTTTCAATCACATCCGAGTGGGACCCAACCAATATTTTATCATTTCATTTGAATTCAAATAGTCCAAAATGCCAAATTTAACCTCCACGTGACTTCGTACTTTTCAATTGTTACATGGAAAAAATCATTTGTTGTCTTGGCACACAAATCCACAAAGTAGTCTACATATGCATGGCCCATATAATTGGTGCACAACACGGCCATTTGTTCCTCTCACTATACACATTCACGCCACTCACCATAGAGCGGCTTAGAAATAGTAGTCACAACATTATAAAATATTTTTCCCACTATTTGTACGCACTGAAAGATCAAGATTACAACATCAAAAAAATTTAAACAACACAGATAATTATTCTCCAACTAGTGCAAACTAGCGTGCATGGTACGTTTGCCCTGTTAGGTACCGTCGCCCTCTCCGTCTAATGGAAAAAAAGGGAAATTCATTTCCCACGAACTGCATCCGAATTCTAACGTACTTTACCCCAGTCACGGCTGTTGGGTCATGTAGTCACGAAATCTGTCCCACTCACTGCGCTGCAATTCCGATGCATGCATTCGGCAGCTCAACCTCGAATGCATCTTCATCCTCGTCCGCTCTCGTGAATGCCTTGTCCACCACTCCTACTCGTCGGAGAAAATTATGTATACACATCGTGGCCACAACAACAGCAACCTGCATTGGGAACGAATAGCTAGGCATATGATCCAATATTTTCCATATTTCTTTCCACACATCGAACGCACGTTCGATGACATTTCTGCATGATGAGTGTTTGAAGTTAAACTTCTCACGAGCGTTCCGAAATCGACGACGCCGTCCTGTTCGCTCATCGCAAAATTGTTGGAAGTGATACAGTATGTCCGAACCTTTGTACGGGACCATGTACCCAGGCTGATGCGCAAATCCTGAGTCCACCAGATAGTACTTACCAAGTCCCGGGAGCGAGAAATGAATGTCTGGCGAGTGGATGACAAGCACAAGTAGTCGAACATCGTGCATATTCCTAGTGTGCTCCACTAGCACAAATGTGAAAAATAAATTAAAATCGCATGCAGCCAGCACATTTTGGGTCGGCGCTCATTTTTATCCTATGAAATGCACACGTTCGTTCCGCGGTAATACTACTTTAACATGCGTCCCGTCAATGGAACAAATGCAACCTTCAAACAGTGGGTACCTGTTCAAATCGGGTCTGTGAGGCCACAAACCGTTGTTGTTGTTATGACTTGATCAGATCAAATGCGCTGACAGCGCGACCACAGCGCGTAGGACTTCTTTTATGTAGTGACAGACGATTTCGAATGAGTCGTTGAATATCGTATTCACTTGTTGACATCCCAACTCGTGCGTTAATATACACAAGAACATTCACACTTGCTCGTAGATGTCAACATGCTAACTGTTTCGCAGGCCGTGCTCGTCCCGTAGGACATGTGCAAAATATCATAGCATTGGGGGATACATACGAAATTTTCGAAAGCACATCTGTCCATTATCACTCATTACCTCCATCATAAACATGTGATCATTTCTCGCGAAGGAAAATCGATGGATACAACGTCGCTATGTGCGATAGTATTCACGAGCGTCGTTTCCGGTGATTCTGCAATACGATACCCATGCTGTTGCATCGGTTGCCAAAGAAGTCAGGAGAAGCTCGTCGTCCAAGTCATCCTTCGTGTCGAAATGTTTCCACAAAATGTAGCTAAAGTTATGATCTCTCGACAGGCCAAACATTCACAATTTTTTAAAAAGGATAGCAGGCGTAATTTAAGCGCTTGCAAAGACTGTGACGTACTCACAACACCTCTCAACTTCTCACCTTGCTCGGTCCAACTTGATTCATAGGCATTTATAGAACTTGTGCATGCCTAGTATCATATCACATGCACCTACTCTCTGGTTATTGCTAGTGCAGCAGACTTTGCTACTGCACATTTTAACCCAACAACAGTGATTGGTGCTAAAATTTCGCATAGTACCATCTGCTTTTTGTAAAGTTTGAACAGTGATAGTTGTATAAGTAACCTGACACATTTGGCATGATAGGGAAAATTTGGACATGTGACAATCTACTCTAATTTTAGTTTGGCCATGGGGATGTTTGTGGAACAGCGTGATTTTTTTTCCTTCCATAATTGAGTGTGAAACGCGTGAATAGATTTAACGGCATATAGCTCTTCAAACGCATAATGAACAAGTGGAAAAAAGTGCGTTAAAAAAATACAACACATATGGACAGCAAAGGAAAAAAAGGCACACAGTCACTGGCATTATTACTTCCCACGGTCATTGAACATCCACTCAATCCACTCAAATTTCTCATCTGCATCTTTCATGATGGCAAGCATATCACGGTATCGGTTCTGGCTAGAAGCTGGCATGCAAAGAAGTAAAGAGGTGTTCGTCGCTCAAGGCGGCCTATTGCTAACAACTCTTTGACGTACTCTGCCCCAACAGTTTCATTTGAAGCCATCATCGTATGAATCTCCGCCGCCACTTCCTCCGCTGCACTGGTGGTGCGGTCTACTGAGAATGACAATTCACGAGCGGACATCTTTTTCTTCCTGGGCCTACACTGCCCACTGGACGATTTCCTTTTACCGCCGCATGTTGTTCTCGAAATGTTCACGCGGTCACCAATCCCCACCTGTTCGGCCTCATCACTAGATCTACTGCCCTCTCCGTCCACCGGGATTGCATCCCTAGTATCCTCAGAACTCCAAATCATTCTCTTGAAGCTCATCTTCTTCAATTTTCACCCGAATTGTCCCATCTATCCTCATGAGGATAGGTTTGGTTTCAAACCCCAGTTCGAACAAGAGGAGTACGCCATGCTAATGTCTCTTGGATGATCCACATCTCAGGGTCGCAGCAGTTGACTGGACATCTAGGGGTAAAGCACTGTTTCGGTGCGGGCCGCAAGAGAGGTGCCAAATCGAGCGCACTATCCTTGTACATGCTGAAGCCCGATCTGCACAACTTCATTCGAGTCATAGCATACTTGTCTCCGTCATAGTTGTCACTGAATAGCTGACGGTGCTTTATGTATATCTCGCTGAGGTCCTTGTCCTTGAAGTTTTTATAATCCTTGTTCTTTTGCACAACACAGGTTCGGCAATGAGAGTATAATTGTGAAACGTAATTATCCATGTGTCAAAACAAATAAACAACGGCTACAGAGGTGTAATATGGGGCATGAAGTTAACGACACGAGCAATTCATTGCATGCACAGGACTCCATCCACATTTATATTTGAAGTGTCAAATAATCCCGCTAGCATGTAAGAAACACGTTGCATTGTATTAATTTAAACTGACGGGTTCGTAATTGTTGTGGTCGAGACAAATGTTATAGCACGAGGTTTTACCGAAATGAAAACCCAGTAAATAAACACATGTAAAAACCATGAAGACATATCACATAGGACACAACCATCAAATTGAGCAAGCAAATCAATGAACACTCGAATCTGAAATGAGTAGCGGTCAAACAATCACAACACTTTTGTAATGAACGTTGCAGCGCAATCAACATTTTCAATACAATACATTGTCAAGTTCCAGCAACCAGTGGAAGTAAAAAGAATCTCAGAGCATAAACACCTATGGCAATACGATAACATTGAAACTGAAATTAGAAAAGATCTAACAATAATTTTGGTAAATGCATTGTTCACTTTTGGCAGTGTAAATCCACAGTCCAGGGGATAATAGGTTATGTGATGCAAATGTGAACAAACATGAATTTTACCACCGAAAAGGCATTCACTGGTCATGTAGTCGGTCTTGTCCAAAATCGAGTTAAGGTGAAACTAGGAGTCCATTACTTGAATCTTCCTGTGCCACCATTCTTTAAAAGCAACAATCCAACCGATAGTGTTGTTATTCTCGACCCCGTTGCTGTTGACAAGCTCCGATAGACGCTTGTATATTCGACACATTGAATCCCAATGATTTCGCAGCTACTGGCAGGTCCAATTATGGCCGGTCACTGAGTTGAAGAGTGAGGCAACTCGTTCCCACCCTATTTTGTAAAACACCGACAATTTCAGTGCCCTTCGGCAATGGCAGTCTCGCACGCAGCAATGAAAGCTCAGGTGGCTTCTGGGCTTCAGCGAGGGTAGGACTTCGAGGCCGTCTGTCGCGCCGTCCCCATCGCTGAGTTGGAAGGTCCGTGAGAGAAATCCCCTGGCTGCAGAGTGAAAGAGTTGGTCTTTAACAGTACAAAAATCGGGAGGAAGTGGAAGATGGAAGGATAACGCAATATTTGTACCTATTTTCCGAATTCATCCATTGTTGGTCGCCGTCGTTGCGTCAGTCAAGCGTCCTTGTGGAGTGTGGCTTGAGGAGAACCGGTGATAGTTGCTGTGGGAAGTCGTCCACGTGTGGAAAGGTGAAAGTCAACACCAGATAATCCGATTGCTGAAATTTTTGGCCTGTGTTTTAGGTGCGTAATCGCCGAGTTGGAAGACAAATGTGAGAGAAGGAAAGTGTCAATAGGAGGGGCATGTTGAGGGAAAGAGAAAATTTACTGACTATACTATTTGTCAGAGAAGTGGGTGGCAACGTTCGATTAATTCATTTTGGGGAGAGAAAAATGGCAACCAAACAACTCCTAAATCTCACATAAACTGTAATTAATACGTCCTAACTAAAATCCCCAAACCTCAACACCCCCAGAGAAACCTCTTCTCTCACATCTCTCACTCCAACATACGATTCTGAAACCAAAGAGAAACCTCTGTCTTTACCGTTTTCTGCCGTCTTTGAAGCTCCAACATCTTTCTTCGAAATCGAACCCCTGAAAGCCCAAATTGCAGAAACCTCACCTCACTTTGACTCCAAATTCTAAAACCCGCACCAACTCTAACTTTGACTTTTGCAAACCATGACCTGACTGAAAAAAGTGAATTGAAGGAGTTGAAGAAAAAAAAAGGGGTTAATGATGAAGAATCTTCAGAGAAGAAGAAAAAAATTTCTTCAAAATTTTTTAAACCTAAGGTAGCTAAGATTGTTCATTGTTTAAACTATTTTTATAGTTTTTATTCAATTTTATGTTGAAATATTTGTTGGTTTTGAGAATGATATGGCTGTTTATTCCATTTTTAATTTTATGTGACTAGTTTTTTGTGAAATTTTCAATTTTATGTTTAATCATTCAGTGTGAAAGAATGATTAAGGTACTTGAATCTGACTATTTATTCTATTTTCAATTTTATTTGACTGGTTTTATGTGAATAGATACCTTAATCTCGAATAGTAGATACCATTTTCAACAATCTTGAATATCGAAATTTTGTCTGTGTAATTTTTAAAGACAACAAAACTTGTGCATGTATTCTTGGACATCATAAGGAACAGAACATATCAAAGTCATGCACGTTTTGGTCAATTCAACAAAATATTTGCTACCATTTTGTATAACAAACTTCTCATAAGCTTTTAATATCAGTAATGGATAACGTCAACCCAAATAAATGAAGAACCTACTGCCTAGTATAATTCTTGACGAACTATGCATTTCTCTTTCCAGCAGTCATGAAGTCAGTTTATGGTGACAATTGGTTGCATTAGATTGTTGACACCATGACCATCTAACATCCATGTGTCATGTTCTATTCTGATATTAATTTTGTAAAAGATATCTCTCAAGTCATTAGAATTCATGGCATAGTTAAATCTCTCTTTCATTTTAAGCAGAATTTCTTCCATAGATTAGAGCATGACATTTCATTTTGGAAAAAATTTTGCATTAAATTGCTCACTTTCAATTTTTATGGAAGCTATCGACGGAACATGGCTATCTACATAGACCATAGTGTTGGTTACGTTGTGGAAGCTACAATATTGCTAATTGCAAGAAAAATTTGTGGTGTTGGGATCATATCTTTGATCCTTTAACATAGAGATTGATGTGGTAGTCCTTTTAAGTGTTAGTAGTTCCCCGTACGTGCCATGATGAGCAATTTCTATAGCTAAATGTCACTTTTTTTAGTCACTTTTTTTTCCTTTTTTTTTTTGTCATTTATTTTTTATAGTTTGTGTCACTTTTTTGAATTGTGTTAAAAGAAAGTGACTGATGCTACCAAAAATTGTACATGATAAATCTCGAATTGAACGCTTGATCACTTGAGCTTTGAGGTTGGGAATGAGCACGAACAATCTTCCAGTACTTGAAACAAAGACAACGAAGTGTGTCCTCATCGTCCCTCTGGTGAGCAAGTCAGAAAAGGGAATTTGTATGAGAATGTACGTTGAAATTGTATACAAAAATGTACCTATATAATGAGTCTTGATTGAATATTTATAGATGTTGGTGGTAGAGTTGTGGTAGGATTTAACCACCTACAATCCTTATTCCCATCATGTAAGGTATTTGTTTTACAATTAAAGTGTTCTACTTGAGTTTGAATTGGACTGTGATTGGTTAGCGATGAAAATAATGATCACTGGGAATCATAGTCAAAGTAGGGCCAATAATTTCCTAGATCGTAGGGAAAATAGCATCAAGGGACCCTAAACCCGACCTAAATGGATAGGCTTGACCTAGATGGAACCCGACCTCAAAGGTGATGGTATTGAGGAAGGTTGAGGTTGGGCCACTTAGGTCGAGTTCGAGGGTATTAATGTTGTGTGTCATCTGTCACTTTTAAATTTACATAGTATTTTTACTTCCAAAAAAACATTTTTTATTATTTTTTTATTTTTAGATATTGTCACTTTTTTGAGTTTGTCACCTTTTGAGTTTTTCCTTCTTCTTTTTTGTCACTTTTTTATCTTCTTAAAAATATGATATGATATGTAATATTTTCCTAACATAGTCAGCATGTGAATTGTCCTGGACAAGCTGATTATGTTAAAAACATGATTATTGATAGTGTTGCACAAATGGATGGTGTCATTTTGATGTTTGTCACTTTTTTTTTTTTTTTTTGGGTGAATTTTGTCACTTTTTTTTTTTTTTTTTGGGTGAATTTTGTCACTTTTTTTGAGTTTGTGTTACTTTTTTTGAATTGTGTTAAAAAAGTGACAATTTTTATTAAAAAAAAGTGACATTGCATCACTTTTTAATTTTACATAATATTTTTTTACTTCCAAATTTTTTTAATGTGATTTTTTAAAACACCCCTAATTTTAACGGTATTTTTGTAAGTTGCCCATATTTTATTCCTTAAAAATTTTCCCCATACAAGGACATTTGCAGATTATGGTGCTTGGTTAGAACAAATATGGAGGAACCACATCTTATTGATTGACTTAATAATAAGGGAGGCTGAATATTTATTTGATAGCGTATTGCTTTTAGTTTGTTCGTAATTTCCCTTTAGAGCCTTAGACTCTGTGGGTGATAAATAAGCTTTGTTTCGAGTTACACAGCCTCGTTTGCAAATTGAATGAAACTATTGTTGAGCATTTTCTCAATCTTGGGTCAATTGTTCAGTATTCACACTTGAATCAATGAATTATTGGCTTCAAATTATAGGGTATTCGAAGATTCAATGAACCTTTGAACATATTCTTCGTTTCTTACATTTCTGCACATCACTCTTGAAGCTTCACGTCACCAGCTTTCATATCGTATATGGGCTAATTCTCTTTTAAGAATTATGAAGAGAGATTCGAATCACAGGCTAACAACTAATAATAAAAACATGCAATCAAATCATTAGAGAAACAATCAAACGAGAATACAAAATATTAAAAAAACACGGTTGCGAAGGATCAAACAGGAGGTCGGAAAGATGAACTGAAATCAACCAAATTCTTAAGTGATTGGTATGAAGAACCGCTTGGTTTCAGACAACGATCTAATTTTTCCTTCAAACACATTATATTTTTCCTAATATCTTCCCCTTCCTTCCCCACCATTAGTTTTTTTATTGCACTTTCTATTTCAACTCTATCCAGCCCTTTCTCCAACTTAATCCCGACTTTCCAGATATCATTCACATATCTGGAATTTACCTTCTGATCGCCAAAGAAAGGCGAACATATCATTGGGACACCTTCACAAATGCTCTCTAAAGTCGAATTCCATCCGCTGTGGGTCCAAAATCCACCAGTAGAAGGATGAGATAGAACTTCTTGTTGAGGAGCCCATTTTACAATTTATCCCCTTCTACTAATTGCCTCCAAGAATTCCTTCGGCAAGATTTCAAGCCATTCTGAGCCATTCACCAATCCAGGTCGAACAACCCACAAAAATGGTTGCGCGCTATTGGCCAACCCCCACGCCACTTCAATCAATTTTTCTTCTTGCATTTCTGCAATACTCCCAAAACTCACATAGATCACTGACTTGGGTGCTTGAGTATCCAGCCAGGAGATAGAGGTTCGATCTTGTTTCCATAAACTGCTTGAGGAGGCTGCGAAGTACTTATGAAACGGGCCAATTGCAAAAGTAGGAACGAGGAACTGTTCTTGAAGTTTGTCAAATTCAGGCTCTTCCAGTTCCTTAAATGTGTTGAAAATGAGCCCCGAGGCTTTTTTTGTTTGTTCCACCATATTAAGTACAACCTGGTATGGCTCTGTGGTGCACGTTTCAATGGTAGGAATATCCTTAACTTTCAGAGGCGGGAACTCCGCGACAGGTGCATCCATTTCAGAATCTGTCCCAAAAAATAAAAATAAAAATAAAAATACTCAAATCCATAGATCAAGAAATGTATTCTGGCCTCAGGCACAGAGTACTCTTTTTCTTATCTGTTCACAACACATTCATGAACTGACGAGAAGAATGGATAAAATTTCTAAAACCAGCATCTCGATGAGAGCGTGAGGGGGAAAAATAATGTGGATTCCTTGAAGTTTCCTCCTAGAAATCTAAAAAAGAACAAAGAAATAGAAAGGGAGAATGACATAAACACGAGGGTTTTGGTGGAACTAGGACACGAAAGCAGAAGTTTTAAAAATGTACCTTTCCAGGAGAGGTATCCCTTTTCTTGAAATAGTGGTAGAGCTGCAAATGCCAATAGCGAACCAACACTGCCCGTCCGGAGTACAATCCTTCGGATCTTAAGGTTGTCAGCCACAGCTTGTGTGAAATACCAAATTGCATCCGTAATTATACATGATATATGATCATCAGCATCATCCGACAATAATTGAGCCAAGCAATCAAGAAATGGCTTAACACATTTCTCATTGAGAAGTTTTAGCAGGAGTACAATATCTGAAGTGGAAGCTTCAGTTTCTGATAAACCATCAGTTATTAAGTGTACGGTGAAATGAGGGTATTCAGAGAGATTTGGGAGATTATATTTGGTGTGGATGATAGAAATATCGAATCCTTTGTGGTGAAGGATGTTAGCCAGCTGAATCATGGGATTTATATGTCCCTGTAATGGCAATGGGAAGAGTACTAAACGACATCTTTTACTCTGTTGCTGGATGGTCTGGCCTTGATTATCCATGAAGAAGAAGAGCTCTTGTTTTGAGCAATGGAGGGTATTGTTCAGCTCGAGGGTGGTGTCTCTCAAGATTCTTTGACAATATGAAATTGAGGCTCAATTTGTTTTCATTACTAATAAAGCACGATGCCACAAACGATTTTTACGTTAGTCTTGTCGTGATTATCCCTCAAGCCTTTGAGGTATATCTCATTATCGAGAATGAACCAAATATTTTTATTTGTTTATAAACTCACGTGAGGAATGGGTAATACTAGAGGAAGCCATTTACGATACTTTAATGGATATTTCTCGGTTTGATGTCTCTCAAAATTCTTTGATCACAAGAGATGGGGGCTTGATAAATATTCAATTACGTAACTTTTACTATGCCCCCATTCGTCGTTAATTCAAAAATACATTTTTCTCTATTTTCTTTTCAATCACATTTTCTTTAATAAAATAATATTACATGTAAATTCAAAACTTTTTCGTTTTTTTAACAACACATTCCTAAAAAATTAATATTTCAAAAAATATATATATTTTTTCAAAAACTAATTACAATGGAGCTCAATCATGGACTATCGATGTTCAAACAGGGCCATGTCGGCCCTATTTGTATAGCATGATATAAACAACATTTAATGATAGACATAAAAAAAGTACAATAATTTCCAGGCGGACCTAGAAAAATCGTCGTCTTGTTAATTCGTATTGTTTCTTTCATAGACATGTTATTGGTTGAGGGCATCAAGTTGCCAACGAAATTTCGGGAAAAATTGTAGCAGCTTCCCTAACCTTTTTTCTTTATTTTTTTCAGACTTTATCTTAACCTTCATTTTGTGTCAACGAAAGTCCTTAAACTTTCATAAATATTCACCTGAGGTCTATCTCGACGAAAATTGTCCAAAATATCATCAGTTGACAGGGAAAATTTCTTGAACTATCTACTATCACAACGATTTTGTTGGCTGCTGATACTTTTTTGGACGGTATTTTAGACAGTTTTATTAGAGGTTGATTCTTTAATTTTTTCAGTCAACTGACAGTGTTTTGAACGATTTTTGTCCAGATGGACCTCGAGTGTATATTTATGAAAGGTTAGGAACTTCCGTTGGTACAAAACGAAAGTTAAGATAAAGTTTGCAAAAAAATGAATAGATTAGGGACCGCTACCACAATTTTCCCTAGAATTCCCGCAACACGTTTCAATTTTTAAAAAAATTAAATTAAATTAAATAAAAGGCTAATTCAAGGTTATTTTCAAGGTTCAAGCATGACCTCTTGGATCTCCCCCGCTATATTTAGCCTGTGTTTGATTTTCATTATTCCTGTTTAATGACGAGAATTTGATTTTATTAGTAATTTTTTGGAGAATGTATTGTTAAAAACGAAAGAACATTTTTAGATTTACATGTAATATTTTTTTTTTATTGAAAGTGTGATTGATAAGAAGGGATAGACCTAATTTATTGTCGGTACTATTTCTAATGATTTGTCGGCATTGGTCCATCAACATAAAATACTGTACATTCAAACTTTTAAGGGCATGTTTGTTTAAATAAGCTAGAAGATTAAAGCCAATTGACTAAAAGTGTTTTTCCAACAATTATAAGCAAATATTGTAAATCCTATTAATTAATTTAGAAACCGTCAGCTAATTGGATTCAAGCAACATGAAACTAAATCTTTTCTTCTTCATCTACAAGAAATTAAAACCCATAAATCCATGCAAGTCACTAAGTAATTTGTTTACTAAGGTTGTCCAAAATATAAATACCAAGGAAAACAAATTAGAAACTTATAGTAAGACTTCTATTTCAACGACAAACTCAGGAACTATACTATTTAATTTGTTTAAGTATAAACAAACTCCACAAGGCTCCCAAATATCAATTTTTCTTTTTTAAGCGACAAAGCTTAGCTCTATTAATGGATGTCAAACAAGGCATTGAATTTAATGCATAGAGTTGGAACGGCTTTGATGAAATGGAGATGCGTTAAAGAAAACCTATGCGTTAAAGATTTATCAAGAACTTTACAATTTTCATAAGATGAATGAAACACGAATAAAAATATTAAAATGTACAATTGTGCTACAAGTACCGTACTTTTTACATCATTTTTTAAAATATCAATTTTTAATGACAACGCCCTTATAGTGGTCGTTGTGGGTGTTTCCTACGCGAAAAAAATGCGGCTATTTTTTCCACCTTAATTTTTATCAACCAAGCGAATGTATGGTCTTTGATACTCCAGTTCAGCGACCAAGTTTTGGTCTCAAAAGAGTATTAAAAAAATTAGTCCAATTTTAACGGACTAACGCCCTTACCAATCAATTTGTTGTCGTTAATATAGTCTTACAGCAACCACTTTCGATTGGCTATTTTTGAGAGACATGCCTTTTAGCTTAGTGTAAAAACAATATTTAACCCTAATTTCACATTGGACCAATTTTCTCCAAAAATGACATTGTACAAATTGAATGAAAAACAATAAAGGTGACCCAGTAACGCCAGTTATGGAAGACAATCCCATTATTGAAGGTGCATTGTTGGACAGGGAGAAGGATGAGCCACGCGGAGGTAAATTTTGAGATATATATTTCGTCGAAATCTGCAGAGTTCTTAAATCGATGTTTTTGTTAGCTTTCTAAATGATTTTTGCCTTTTTCTATTGGAATATTTGATTGTTTGGACTTGAATGAAGAATCGTTACCACATGAATGTCAATTAAGTGATTTAGATGATCCCGTGAACAACTATGATCTTCAATCTGACAAAAATGCATCAGAACGTGTTGCGGTAGGATTAAATGCAGCAATCATACTACACATTCAAGCTCAGATCTAGACTCAATCTAGATGGAACACGTGTTGACGCATAATTGGACAGTTTGAAAGATTAAAAACAAAACATCCAATAATTTTCTGACACATTAATCTGTCTCTTTATTCCCTTGTTTTTAACCCTAAACAAGTGGCCTTATTCTAAATGCAAACCATAATATGAGTTAAAATTAGGAGTTAAAATCTGTTGTCCATTTTTACTATCTGAATTGCTTTTCATATAATTAGAAATTGACACGTCATTTAATGATGTGTCAATTTCTAATTAGATGGATAGCAGATTAGATAGTATAAATGGACAGCAAATCTCGACTTCGAAACCAGATGAAACATATTATCTACCCTTGGGGGAACGATATATTAATTATTCTTGTGGTGAGGAAAATGATTCCGTTATGCATATATAAGTAGATTCTCAACATGTAGTTTCCTTTGGGTAATTGTATTTTCTGATTTGGAGAATGTTGTTTTTAATTTTTGGAAAAGCGTGTTCTCACTTACGTAAGTCATTTTTTAATTTGACGCCCTTTTATGCAAATGGCGGAACTTAATGATGTCAACGTACCACATATGAATTCGACAAAGGGTGATTTCCATCAAATGGGAGTTGTGAATTCAAATTAGTCATTGATGGGTAAGGGGTGGGCATTTTTTGGGGAACCGATGAAATCGGAACTAGATAGAACCAATCTGTTTGGCTTCGATTCCTCTACTAAATGAATCAATTTTGGAATCATACATCCAGAATCGATGATTTCGATCAATTTTTACTATTGCCTTGAGAATTAATAGTAAATTCAATTCTCCTGAATTTCTCTTTATACTCGTGCATTGCACTAAGATGCACCAGATCTTTAAATACTAGACCCAAAAATTATCCTATGGCAAAATTTCACTTTTCATACACTTCTTTTTTATTTGTAGCAAAACCTAATAAGTAATCAAAATCTAGATAATTTTATAAATACTTTACAAATTCATAACTTTAATGCAAACTCAACATGAAAAATATATATTTTTAGTTCAATCTTTCGTAAGAACTCTAATTCTCATTATTTTCTAAGTGCCTGACCATCAAGATCTTTGATGATTATTAAAGATAGTTAGGTGATAAATACTACATGTGCTTTTTTAATGTATATTATTACATGGATTTTCTTAACAATTATTATACGATACAGATTTTATTGTTTTTGCTGTGTTTAATAGTATATGCTTTTTTCTGCCTTTCTGAGTTGATCTAAGGCTTTGAAGAGAATTTTTGTTTGTTGCCTTATTTAAATAATTTCATTTTTATTGTTTGATTACAATAGTGACAAGTGATTTAATAGTTAATTTTTATCTATTTTCAATTTGTGTGACAATCCGAGTCTTTAACGATTCAAGTGTTACTAAATCATAAACTAAAACTAATTTAAGTGATATTATTAAAAATTCAAATAATGCAATGCATTTAATAAGTTAACTTGAAATGAGAAATATCTTAAAATACTTAAAATCAAATGAAAATAATAATAGTTTGACAACGTAATAATTTTATTATTGAAACTTCTGCCACCATTAGCCATCTCCATACCGATCGCATCAAATTGTCAATTATTTGAAAGTAAAGACATAATGGGTTGAAAATAATTCTCAATAAGCATGCGTGGATAATGAATTTATATATGTATTTCTATGAGATATTCATATCTTGTATAGGGAGACACTAAAATTAGCCCGAACTTAGATGGTGCTAAATTCTTGTGCGTAGCGTTACTAAGCTCTAATTCATTATTAATAAAGCATACGTAACATGAACCAAAACATAACATAGCCGTAGAAGTACTATATACATTGTTGACCACTGAACTTCGATCTCATGAGATTTGTCCTGGGGCCCATCTCTGTGAGGTGCGAGTTCGGGTCTTCCGCAGCTCGGATTCGACCCATCGTAACCTCTGAAAACATGATGATTATCCTTTGTCACACCAACCTCACAAATCAATACACTTGTCAGGAGTGACATCACCACCGCCCCAAAACCTCCAAGCCAAAGCCCAGAATCTCAAGTCCCTTGCAGGTCATCATTACTTGGAGAAAACATTGATACATGGCCGCCGGCCTCGTCGACCAATCACAGATAAATTCGACGACCCTAGTTCCGAGCTTGACACTGTGGCTGATTTGACTGATTTAATGTAATTTCAGCTAAAGCCATGTATAAATAATGGAGTAGAAGTTTTGTAAAGGGGACGGACAAGAAAATAGATCATAATCCGATCACATCTTTTCTATATATTTCATAATCTGATTTAGCAATAGATCGCCCTTTTTCTTAAAGTTGGCTCAAAATTAGCCTTGCAAATTTCGACGTCAAGAATTTGGCACTAAAAGAAGGGCCTCAATTGTGAAAAATAGCCCCACTCTCCCCCACAAAACTCGAGAACCATGAGTCACAGCTCCAGCTCTAGAAATTCGTCTCACACCACCCTCATGAAACCAATACTCCACTAAGTTCTCCACGACGACAAGACCCACAAATGACCACCATGAGGGAAGCCCTGGAAAAATTAACAAATGCAGTGGGACGATTAGAACGAAGCCAAGCCTACTTGTCCCCACCAGATACCGAGGTGAAATCCCCTACAAGGACAAGGGCAAGACGTCCCCTAACCAGAAAAACTCTCCACTTTTCAAGAGGAGAATCCTCAAAAAGCCAAACTGACGAAGTCAGAAATAAGGATCCCCCGACAAGGAGGACCGGCAGCGTATTCATCAGATTGGAAACCCAGTACTCGCTAACCCCTACGCGAGGACAGGCTGGTTTCGACCTTAAACGTCCTCTGGAACAGATAAAACCCAAGCTGAGCGTGCTGGGTGCATCGCTGAGCTGGAGGCCAAAAATAAAGGTGGCACTGAAGACTATCTCACCAAGCGACATTTCCCATTTACTGAGGATGTCCTCATAGAACCATTACCCGAAAAATTAAAGATTTCTCAGATGACCGCGTATGATGGAGATGGAGATCCCCTTAGCCACCTTGACAAGTACACCTCATGGATGGAACTACAGGGGGAAAGCGACGCCATCATGTGTCGGGCATTCCCCCTAACTCTGGGAGACAAAGCTCAAAGGTGGTTCAGGAGACTGCACCAGAGGTCGGTAAAAAATTGGAACGACCTGGCTACAGCATTTTTAGCATAGTTTATGGGCTCCAAAGCCAAAACCACGCCCAAGGAGCGGTTAGTAAGTATCAAACAAGGAAAGAGTGAACCCCTCAAAGGCTACCTGAGCAGGTTCAACAAACAATCCACGGAAGTAGAAAAAATATTCGATGCCGCACTCATGGCAATACTAGCTGGACTAAGACCCAGAACGAGATTCTAGTGGTCGGTACACAAGGACGGCCCAAGAACCTATCACGAGTTCTTGAACCGAGCTGAAAAATATATAAGTGTTGAAGAAACAACCTCTGATCAAGAGGAAGCCAGGTGCGATCCCGACCTTAGCAATACGACAAAAGAGAACAAGCCGAATAACAGTCCTCAGCACGAAAGAAAGAAGGACATGAGAGAAAGAGAATGTCACAAGGCTCAGCCACACAAATTTCGAGAATACCACCCACTCAAAGCCTCCTTAGAAGAAGTATTCATGCAAACTAGTGAAAAAGAGATATTCCGCAGGCCGGTGACCCAGAATAGCGGGCAAGCAGGACACCACTAAGGATGATACTGCCGATATCACAGGATGGTGGGTCATGACACTGATAACTATCAAGAATTGAAGGAGGAAATTGAATCCTTAATTCGAAAAGGTCGGCAACAGGAGTTTGTCACCGAACTAAAAATGGACCGACCTCCTCTACAGCAACCATTGCTATAGGGACCTCCTGCGCAAGCTCAGTAGGCAATTCATAATTGTAATCCACCCCTATGGGCCGAAATCAAAATGATGGTCGGAGAAAACCAGTATATGGAGGGATGTAGAAGGGCAAGACGAAGACAAGATCGAAATGCCTGGATCATGCCAAACTAAGAAGATCAAACCCCTCAGATCGGCACAAACCCCGAATGGTTTTGGTTCACGGAGGAAGATTTTCAAGGAGTCCTCTAGAACCAAAGTAACACCCTAGCGGTCACTATGCCAGTTGATGGGGTGAATGTTCACAGGACATTAGTATATAATGGGAGTTCAGTCAACATACTATATTCACGGACTTTGAGGCAGTTAGAAATATTCAAACGCTACCTTCAACCATACTTAAGGAAATTGCAGGGATTCTCTGAGACCCTATTGAGGCCCGAGGTCAAATCGTCTTTATTGTAGAGATGGGTGAAGCCCCTCGTCAAAGAAGAATTCTGGGAAATTTCGTGGTAGTCGATCTACCATCCAACTACAACGCGATATTAGGACGACCCATATTGCACGAGCTAAAAGCCACCACATCAATCTATCATTACTGTATGAAGTTTCCTACCCCTCATGGGACCGGGATAGTCCGAGGAGACCAAATTGGGGCTAGAGAGTGCAATATAGACCTATACAAACCTCATGTTAACATGCTAAGGGACAGGGCAAATACGCTAGCCGAGAAGCCAAACTGAAGAGACAATCGTAGTGGATCTCTTTGAGATCAGGATAATCGAGAAACATTTCAAACGACCTACGGATGACCAGTTATCCTTTGAGGAAAAAGAAGCGAATCCACATCCCTACTCCGGAGTCTTGGTAATCTCGTTACCTGTCGCAGGAGTAACCATCCCAAAAATCTTAGTGGATACAAGAAGTGCTCTCAACATTCTCTTCAACAACACCCTCAAGTGGATGGATATACTTGCCAACTTCCTACGACCATACTCAAATACGGTCCTTGGACTAAGTGGAGCCCTGACCTCAGCTAAAGGATTGATCAAACTCAAAGTTGAGTCCGAATCGACAACCCATCAAGTAAAGACAAACTCCAAGTTCGTGGTGTTCGATGCTTCGTCGCCTTATGAAGTCGTCATGGGGCAACTATTGATATTCAGTTTGAAAGCAGTGGTATCACTATTCCACTATTCAATTAAATTCCCCAGTCCCCATGGTATAGGAGAAGTCAAAGGAAACAAAGAGCTCACTGACGCATGTCAATTAAAAGCCTACGACCGCTATTTGCGCGACCTCCAGAGAGTGCACATGGCTCACATATGGGATTCCGAACTCAGTTCACTAGACTCGCAGATCAAAATCGAAAGGGGAAAACCCGTCAAAGAGTTGGAAGGAGTCCAAGTTTGTATTGATGACTTGTCAAAAGAACTAAAAATCGGACGCGAGCTGCAACCCTCAATCCAAAGTAAAATTGTGGCTTTTCTCAAACAGAACCTTGATGTCATTACCTGAGACCACAGGGACATGAGAGGAATAGACCCCAAAATTGCCCGCCACAAATTGCAGGTAAACCCCTCAGTTCGGGCAAAACAACAAAAACGACAGCCCCTGAATCCTGAAAGATATGAAGCACTCAACAAAGAGGTGTAAAAACTATTGTACAGCGGTTTCCTTCGAGAGGCGAAATACCCAAAGTGGGTCGCAAACCCGGTTCTTGTAAAAAAACACAATGAAGATTGGAGGATATGCATAGACTTCACCGACCTCAACAAAGCATGTCCCAAAGACAGTTTTTCCCTACCAAGAATAGATCAAATGGTGGACGCCACTGCAGGACATGAACTACTCAGTTTCATGGATGCGTACTCCGGCTACAATCAGATACCAATGTACGGCCCAGATCAGGAACATACCTCATTTGTGACTGACTGAGATCTTTACTGCTACAAAATAATGTCCTTTTGACTCAAAAATGTTGGCCTCCATGTTTTCCCAGCAAATCGGAAAAACAATGGAAGTATATATTGACGACATGTTGGTTAAAAGCGCCAAGGCCAAAGACCACTGACTGCACTTGGCCCAGATGTTCGATATCTTGAGAACATATGGAATGAAGTTGAACCCAAAGAAGTGTGCCTTCGGGGTCAGTTCCGAAAGATTCCTATGTTACATTGTAAACAACCGAGGAATCGAGGAGAACCCCAAAAAATACGAATTGTTATCCAAATTAAGCCTCCAACCAAACCCAGAGAGGTGCAAAGTTTAACTGGGAGGATCGCCGCCCTCATTCGGTTCGTCTCTAAGTCTACAGACTGATGCAAACCCTTCTTCGATACACTACAAGAATGAAAGAAGTTCGAATGGACCGAGGAATGTTAGGAAGCCTTTAACGAGTTAAAAAGACAGCTAGCCCAGCCTCCACTGCTCTCAAAACCAAAGACAAGCGATGTCCTGAAACTATATCTATCTGTTTCAAAACACACTATTAGTGTCGTACTGACCGGAGAGGAGGCCGACGTTCAGCACCCAGTCTACTATGTAAGCAAGGCGCTCAACGAAGCAAAGCTTCGATACTTGCCTGTGGAAAAATTGGCATTAAACTTGTTGATGGCAGCACGAAAACTGAGGCCATATTTCTTGGATTCCTCACTAACTCACCATTAAGACAAACGTTGCAAAGGCCCGACATTTCAGGTCGAATGGTAAAATGGGCAGTGGAGCTCAAACAATTCGACATAAAGTACACACCTCGCTCCTCTATCAAGGGCCAAGCACTCACCGACTTTATCTCTGAGTTCTGCAGAGTGCCAGTCGAGGAACCACCAAAAGAAACACCTTAGGAACTTTATGTTGATGGGTCATCTACCGAAGAACGATCTAGGGTTGGCGTTGTATTGGTCAGGCCGGAGCAACACATATTCTGTGAAGCTCTATCGTTTGACTTCAAGGCATCAAACAATGAGGCTGAATACGAAGTTCTCATCGCTGGTGTAAAGATGGCCTCAGGTTTAGGAATCCCCAGACTAATTATACACAGCGATTTCCAGCTAGTCGTGAATCAGATCAACAGCGTATATCAAGTGAAAAAAGAGAGAATGGACAATTACCTACGGGTTGCAAGGAAAGAGCTCGAATGCTTCAATACTATCCAAATCAAGCAGATCCCCCGATTTCAGAATGGCCATGCCAATGCCTTGGCTCGCCTAGAAACCAATGAGGGAATTGAAGAATTCGATAGCATCCCCGTGGGAAGAATATCCCTACCTGCCACCTAATTGGCGAAGTGGCCCTCATGATGATAGATCCCAAACCAACCTAGCCGGACGAGATCGTCACACACTTGAAGATCGGGAAATGCCCCAAAAACTCGGTAGAAGCCAGAAGGCTTCAAATCAGGTCGGTTAGATACACACTCATCAATGATGTCCTTTACAAGTGGGGATATTCTACACCCTTGCTCAGATGCTTGAGTAAAGAAAAGCCCAACATGCCTTGCAAGACGTTCATGAAGGAATGTATGGAAATCATTCCGATGGGCAATCCTTTGCCCACAAGATCATAGGTCAAGGGTATTTCTGGTATGAAATAAGACACGATGCCCTTGAATTCGTTAAAAGATGTGACAAGTGTCAGCGTCTTGCCCCTATCATGAACACTCCACCGTATGAACTGAACCCGGTGACGGCACCCTGGCCCTTTGCGAAATGGGGGGTCGACCTGATCAGACCTATGCCCACCGGAAGGGAAAGTGTGAAATTCGCAATCGTTGCAGTGGATTATTTCACTAAATGGGCCGAGGCCGAACTACTTGCCAAGATCACTGAACCACTTGCCAAGATCAACACCTATCGACGGAACATGGCTATCTACATAGACCATAGTGCTGGTTACATTGTGGAAGCTGCAATATTGCTAATTGTGAGAAAAATTTGTGGTGTTCGGGATCATTCCTTTGATCCTTTAACATAGAGATTGATATGGTAGTCCTTTTAAGTGTTAGTAGTTCCCCATACGTGCCATGATGAGCAATTTCTATAGCTAAATGTCACTT